>NC_054491.1:16962500-16970036 GCF_017639515.1 Carcharodon carcharias | reverse complement strand
GTCACACACACACACACACACTGACCTCACACTGCCACACACACACACACACACACTGACCTCACACTGCCACACACACACACAAACACTGACCTCACACTGCCACACACACACACTGACCTCACACTGCCACACACACACACACACACACTGACCTCACAATGCCACCACACACACACTGACCTCACACTGCCACACACACACACACACACACAGCTGACCTCACACTGCCACACACACACACACTGACCTCACACACCCCAACACACACACACACACACTCTGACCTCACACTGCCACACACACACACACACTGACCTCACACTGCCACTCACACACACACACACATGACCACACACACACGCTGACCTCACACTACCACACACACACACACACACACACACTGACCTCACACTGCCACACACACACACAAACACACACTGACCTCACACTGCCACACACACACACACACACTGACCTCACACTGCAACACACACACACACACACTGACCTCACACTGCCACACACACACACACAATGACCTCACACAGCCACACACACACAAACTGACCTACACTGCCACACACACACACACTGAGCTCACACTGCCACACAAGGACTGACATCACACTGCCACACACACACACACACACTGACCTCACACTGCCACACACACACACACTGACCTCACACTGCCACACACACACACACTGAACTCACACTGCCACACACACGCTGACCTCACACTGCCACACACACACACTCACACGCTGACCTCACACTGCCACACACACACACGCAGGACCTCAAACTGCACACACACACACACACAACCCAGCTGACCTCACACTGCCACACACACACACACATGACCTCACACTGCCACACACAACACACACGCTGACATCACAACTGCCACACACAACACACATGACCTCACACTGCCACACACACACACACACGCCTGACCTCACACTGCCACACACACACCACACACTGACCTCACACTGCCACACACACACACACACACTGAACTCACAATGCCACACACACACACACACTGACCTCACACTGCCACACACACACACTCACTGACCTCACACTGCCACACACACACAGACGCTGACCTCACACTGCCACACACACACACACGCTGACCTCACACTGCCACACACACACAGACCTCACACTGCCACACACACACACACTGACCTCACACTGCCACACACACACACTCACACTGACCTCACACTGCCACACACACACACACAATGACCTCACACTGCCACACACACACACACACACTGACTTCACACTGCCACACACACACACACACACACTGACCTCACACTGCCACACACACACACACTGACCTCACACTGCCAAACACACACACTGACCTCACACTGCCACACACCCACACAAACACACGCACACTGACCTCACACTGCCACACACACACACACACGCTGACCTCACACTGCCACACACACACACACACGCTGACCTCACACTGCCACACACACACACACTGACCTCACACTGCCACACACACACACACACTGACCTCACACTGCCACACACACACACGCTGACCTCACCCTCACACACACACACACACACACACAAACACACACACACTGACCTCACACTGCCACACACACACAAGCTGACCTCACACTGCCACACACACACACACACACACACTGCCACACAAACAAAAACACTGACCTCACACTGCCACACACACACGCTGACCTCACACTGCCACACACACACACAAACACACACACACTGACCACACGCACACAAGCTGACCTCACACTGCCACACACACACACACGCTGACCTCACACTGCCACACACACACACATGCTGACCTCACACTGCCACACACACACACACTCACACTGACACACACACACACACACTCACACTGCCACACACACACACCACACACACACACACACACACACACTGACCTCACACTGCTACACACACACACACACACACACTCTGACCTCACACTGCCACACACACACACACTGACCTCACACTGCCACACACACACACACACACACGCTGACCTCACACTGCCACACACACACACACACACTGACCTCACACTGCACACACACACACACTGCCACAACACACACAAACTGACCTCACACTGCCACACACACACACACTGACCTCACACTGCCCCACACACAAACACAAGCTGACCTCACACTGCCACACACACACACACTGACCTCACACTGCCACACACACACACACAAGTTGACCTCACACTGCCACACACACACACACACTGACCTCACACTGCCAACACACACACTGACCTCACACTGCCACACACACACACACACTGACCTCACACTGCCACACACACACTGACCTCACACTGCCACACACACACACACACACTGACCTCACACTGCCACACACACACACACTGACCTCACACTGCCACACACACACACACACACACACACACACTGACCACACACTGCCACACACACACACACACTGACCTCACACTGCCACACACACACACACACTGACCTCACACTGCCACACACACACACACACACACACACACACACACACTGACCTCACACTGCCACACACACACACACACACTGACCTCACACTGCCACACACACACACACACACTGAACTTACATGCCTAACACACACACACACACACACACTGACCTCACACTGCCACACACACACACACACTGACCTCACACTGCCACACACACACACATGACCTCACCCTGCCACACACACACACACACACACACACACAATAACCTCACACTGCCACACACACACACACACACTGACATCACACTGACACACACACACACACTACCAACACACACACACTGACCTCACACTGCCACACACACACACACACACGCTGACCTCACACTGCCACACACACACACACACACACACTCTGACACACACTGCCACACACACACACACTACCACACACACACACACTGACACCACACTGCCACACACACACACACACACACACTGACCTCACACTGCCACACACACACACACACACTGACCTCACACTGCCACACACACACACTGACCTCACACTGCCACACACACACACACACGCTGACCTCACACTGCCACACACACACACACACTGACCTCACACTGCCACACACACACAATCACACTGACCTCACACTGCCACACACACACACACACACTGACCTCACACTGCCACACACACACACACACACACACACACACACTGACCTCACACTGCCACACACACACACACACTGACCTCACACTGCCACACACACACACACTGACCTCACACTGCCACACACACACACACTGACCTCACACTGCCACACACACACACACACTGACCTCACACTGCCACACACACACACACTGACCTCACACTGCCACACACACACACACACACACACACACTCACACACACACACACACTGACCTCACACTGCCACACACACACACACTGACCTCACACTGCCACACACACACACACACACACACTGACCTCACACTGCCACACACACACATGACCTCACACTGCCACACACACACACACACACACACGCACACTGACCTCACACTGCCACACACACACACACTGACCTCACACTGCCACACACACACACATGCTGACCTCACACTGCCACACACACACACACTGACCTCACACAGCCACACACACACGACCTCACCCTGCCACAGACACAGACACACACTGACCTCACACTGCCACACACACACACACACTGACCTCACACTGCCACACACACACACACTGACCTCACACTGCCACACACACAAACAAGCAGACACACAGTGACCTCACACTGCCACACACACACTGACCTCACACTGCCACAAGCACAAAACCACTGACCTCACACTGCCACACACAAACACACGCTGACCTCACACTGCCACACACAAACACGCTGACCTCACACTGCCACACACACACACACTGACCTCACACTGCCACACACACACACATGACCTCACACTGCCACACACACACACACACTGACCTCACACTGCCACACACACACACTGACCTCACACTGCCACACACACACACACACACTGACCTCACACTGCCACACACACACACACACACACACTGACCCACACACACACACACACACACACACACACACACACACACACTGACCTCCCAGTGCCACACAAAAACACACACACTGACCTCACACTGCCACACACACACACACACACACACACACACACTGACATAACACTGCCACACACACACACACACTACCACACACACACACTGACCTCACACTGCCACACACACACACACACTGACCTCACACTGCCACACACACACACACTGACCTCACACTGCCACACACACACACACACACTGACCTCACACTGCCACACACACACACACGCTGACCTCACACTGCCACACACACACACACACTGACCTCACACTGCCACACACACACACACACACACCAACCTCACACTGCCACACACACACACACTGACCTCACACTGCCACACACACACACACTGACCTCACTCTGCCACACACACACACACACTGACCTCACACTGCCACACACACACACACTGACCTCACACTGCCACACACACACACACACACACACACACACACACACACACACACTGACCTCACACTGCCAAACACACACACACACACTGACCTCACACTGCCACACACACACACACTGACCTCACACTGCCACACACACACACAATGACCTCACACTGCCACACACACACACACACACACACTGACCTCACACTGCCACACACACACACACACTGACCTCACACTGCCACACACACACACACTGACCTCACACTGCCACACACACACACACACTGACCTCACACTGCCACACACACACACACACACACACACACACACACACACACACACTGACCTCACACTGCCACACACACACACACTGACCTCACACTGCCACACACACACACTGACCTCACACTGCCACACACACACACACTGACCTCACACTGCCACACACACACACACACACACACACACTGACCTCACAATGCCACAAACACACACACACTGACCTCACACTGCCACACACACACACACTGACCTCACAAAGCCACACACACACACACTGACCTCACACTGCCACACACACACACACTGACCTCACACTGCCACACACACACACACTGACCTCACACTGCCACACCCACACACACACAAACACAGACTGACCTCACACTGCCACACACACACACACATACCCACACTGACCTCACACTGTCTCACACACACACACACTGACCTCACACTGCCACACACACACACACACACTGACCTCACACTGCCACACACACACACACACACACACTGACCTCACACTGCAAGACACACACACACACACTGACCTCACACTGCCACACACACACACACTGACCTCACACTGCCACACACACACACACTGACCTCACACTGCCACACACACAAAAACGCTGACCTCACACTGCCACACACACACACACACTGACCTCACACTGCCACACACACACACACACTGACCTCACACTGCCACACACACACACTGACCTCACACTGCCACACACACACACACTGACCTCACACTGCCACACACACACACAGACCTCACACTGCCACACACACACTGACCTCACACTGCCACACACAAACACACTGACCGCACGCTGCAAACAAACACACACATGCTGACCTCACACTGCCACACACACACACACACACACACACTGACCTCACACTGCCAAACACACCACACACACACTGACCTCACACTGCCAGACACACACACACACTGACCTCACACTGCCACACACACACACACACACACTGACCTCACACTGCCACACACACACACACACACACTGACCTCACACTGCCACACACACACACACACACTGACCTCACACTGCCACACACACACACTGACCTCACACTGCCACACACACACACACTGACCTCACACTGCCACACACACACACACTGACCTCACACTGCCACACACACACACACACGCTGACCTCACACTGCCACACACACACACACTGACCTCACACTGCCTCACACACACACACACACACTGACCTCACACTGCCACACACACACACACACTGACCTCACACTGCCACACACACACACACACACACACACACACACACTGACCTCACACTGCCACACAAACACACACACACACACACTGACCTCACACTGCCACACACACACACAAACAGACACACACTGACCTCACACTGCCACACACACACACACATGCTGACCTCACACTGCCACACACACACACACACTGACCTCACACTGCCACACACACACACACGCTGACCTCACACTGCCACACACACACACACTGACCTCACACTGCCACACACACACACACTGACCTCACACTGCCACACACACACTGACCTCACACTGCCACACACACACACACACACACTGACCTCACACTGCCACACACACACACACACTGACCTCACACTGCCACACACACACACACACGCTGACCTCACACTGCCACACACACACAAACACAAACAGAAACACACTGACCTCACACTGCCACACACACACACACACAAACACACACTGACCTCACACTGCCACACACACACACACACACACACTGACCTTACATTGCCACACACACACACACACTGACCTCACACTGCCACACACACACACACACTGACCTCACACTGCCACACACACACACACACTGACCTCACACTGCCACACACACACACACTGACCTCACACTGCCAACACACACACACACTGACCTCACACTGCCACACACACACTGACCTCACACTGCCACACACACACACACACACACTGACCTCACACTGCCACACACAAACACTGACCTCACACTGCCACACACACACACTGACCTCACACTGCCACACACACACACACTGACCTCACACTGCCAAAAAAACACACACACTGACCACACACAGCCACACACACACACACACACACACACTGACCTCACAATCCCACACACACACACACTGACCTCACACTGCCACACACACACACACACAGAGCTCACACTGCCACACACACACAATGACCTCACACTGCCACACACACACACACACTGACATCACACTGACCTCACACTGCCACACACACACACACACTGACCTCACACTGCCCCCACACACACACACTGACCTCACGCTGCCACACACACATACGCTGACCTCACACACTGCCACACACACACTGACCTCACACTGCCACACACACACACACACACACTGACCTCACACTGCCACACACACACACACTGACCTCACACTGCCACACACACACACACTGACCTCACACTGCCACACACACACACACACTGACCTCACACTGCCACACACACACAGACCTCACACTGCCACACACAAACA
>NC_054491.1:16780000-16957500 GCF_017639515.1 Carcharodon carcharias | reverse complement strand
ACTGACCTCACACTGCCACACACACACACACTGACCTCACACTGCCACACACACACTGACCTCACACTGCCACACACACACACACACACTGACCTCACACTGCCACACACACACACACACTGACCTCACACTGCCACACACACACACACTGACCTCACACTGCCACACACACACACACCTGACCTCACACACACACACACACACACTGACCTCACACTGCCACACACACACACACTGACCTCACACAGCCACACACACACACTGACCTCACACTGCCACACACACGCACTCACTGACCTCACACTGCCGCATACACACACACACACTGACCTCACACTGCCACACACACACACACTGACCTCACACTGCCACACACACACACACTGACCTCACACTGCCACACACACACACACACACTGACCTCACACTGCCACACACACACACACACACTGACCTCACACTGCCACACACACACACACACTGACCTCACACTGCCACACACACACACACTGACCTCACACTGCCACACACACACACACACACTGACATCACACTGACCTCACACTGCCACACACACACACACTGACCTCACACTGCCACACACACACACAAACACACACACTGACCTCACACTGCCACACACACACACACACACGCTGACCTCACACTGCCACACACACACACACACACTGACCTCACACTGCCACACACACACACACACACACTGACCTCACACAGCCACACACACACACACACACACACACTGACCTCACACTGCCACACACACACACACTGACCTCACACTGCCACACACACACACACTGACCTCACACTGCCACACACACACACACACACTGACCTCACACTGCCACACACACACACACTGACCTCACACTGCCACACACAAACACTGACCTCACACTGCCACACACACACACTGACCTCACACTGCCAACACACACACACACTGACCTCACACTGCCACAACACACACACAACCTGACCTCACACTGCACACACACACACTGACCTCACACTGCCACACACACACAAACTGACCTCACACTGCCACACACACACACACACTGACCTCACACTGCCACACACACACACAGACACACACTGACCTCACACTGCCACACACACACACAAACACACTGACCTCACACTGCAACACACACACACACACTGACCTCACACTGCCACACACACACACACACACACACTGACCTCACACTGCCACACACACACACACACACACTGACCTCACACTGCCACACACACACACACACTGACCTCACACTGCCACACGCACACACACACACACTGACCTCACACTGCCACACACACAGCAACACTGACCTCACACTGCCACAGACACACACGCTGACCTCACACTGCCACACACACACACACACACACTGACCTCACACTGCCAACACACACACAATGACCTCACACTGCCACAAACACAAAAACACTGACCTCACACTGCCACACACACACACACACGCTGACCTCACACTGCCACACACACACACAAACAAAAACAGAAACACACTGACCTCACACTGCCACACACACGCACACGCTGACCTCACACTGCCACACACACACACACACTGACCTCACACTGCCACACACACACACACTGACCACACTCTGCAACACACACACACACACACACACTGACCTCACACTGCCACACACACACACACTGACCTCACACTGCCACACACACACACACTGACCTCACACTGCCACACACACACACACTGACCTCACACTGCCACACACACACTGACCTCACACTGCCACACACACACACACACACACACACTGACCTCACACTGCCACACACACACACACTGACCTCACACTGCCACACACACACACACTGACCTCACACTGCCACACACACACTGACCTCACACTGCCACACACACACACTGACCACACACTGCACCCACACACCACCACCACACACACTGACCTCACACTGCCACACACACACACACTGACCTCACACTGCCACACACACACACACACTGACCTCACACTGCCACACACACACACACTGACCTCACACTGCCACACACACACACACACTGACCTCACACTGCCAAACACACAAACACTGACCTCACACTGCCACACACACACTGACCTCACACTGCCACACAATCACACACTGACCTCACACTGCCACACACACACACACTGACCTCACACTGCCACACACACACACACTGACCTCACACTGCCACACACACACACACGCTGACCTCACACTGCCACACACACACACTGACCTCACACTGCCACACACACACACACTGACCTCACACTGCCACACACACACACACTGACCTCACACTGCCCACACACACACACAGACCCTCACACTGCCACACACACACACACACTGACCTCACACTGCCACACACACACACACACTGACCTCACACTGCCACACACACACACACACTGACCTCACACTGCCACACACACACACTGACCTCACACTGCCACACACACACACACACACACTGACCTCACACTGCCACACACACACACACACACACTGACCTCACACTGCCACACACACACACACACACACTGACCTCACACTGCCACACACACACAAACACACTGACCTCACACTGCCACACACACACACTGACCTCACACTGCCACACACACACACACTGACCTCACACTGCCACACACACACACACACTGACCTCACACTGCCACACAGACACACAGACACACACTGACCTCACACTGCCACACACACATACACACTGACCTCACACTGCCCTCACACTGCCACACACACACACACACACTGACCTCACACTGCCACACACACACACACACTGACCTCACACTGCCACACACACACACACACACACACAATGACCACACACTGCCACACACACACACACACACACACACTGACCTCACACTGCCACACACACACACACACACTGACCTCACACTGCCACACACACACACACGCTGACCTCACACTGCCACACACACACACACACACTGACCTCACACTGCCACACACACACACACTGACCTCACACTGCCACACACACACACACTGACCTCACACTGCCACACACACACACACTGACCTCACACTGCCACACACACACTGACCTCACACTGCCAAACACACACAGACACCCACACACAATGACCTCACACTGCCACACACACACACACACTGACCTCACACTGCCACACACACACACACACACTGACCTCACACTGCCACACACACACTGACCTCACACTGCCACACACACACACTGACCTCACACACATACACTCACACACACACATACACACACACTGACCTCACACTGCCACACACACACACTGACCTCACACTGCCACACACACAGACACAAACTGACCTCACACTGCCACACACACACACACTGACCTCACACTGCCACACACACACACACACTGACCTCACACTGCCACACACACACACACTGACTGACCTCACACTGCCACACACACACTGACCTCACACTGCCACACACACACACACACACACTGACCTCACACTGCCACACACACACACACTGACCTCACACTGCCACACACACACACTGACCTCACACTGCCACACACACACACTGACCTCACACTGCCACACACACACTGACCTCACACTCCACACACACACACCTGACCTCACACTGCCACACACACACACACTGACCTCACTCTGCCACACACACACACTGCCCTCACACTGCCACACACACACACGCTGACCTCACACTGCCACGCACACACACACGCTGACCTCACACTGCCACGCACTCACACACTGACCTCACACTGCCACACACACACACACCCACACGCTGACCACACACTGCCACACACACACCACACACGCCTGACCTCACACTGCCACACACACACACACACACGCTGACCCTCACACTGCCACACACACACAACACACTGACCTCACACTGCCACACCACACAACGACAGAACACGCCACACCCACACACGCTGACCTCACACTGCCACACACACACACAAACACACACACTGACCTCACACTGCCACACAGACACACAAACACGCTGACCTCACACTGCAACACACACACACACACACACGCTGACCTCACAATGCCACACACACACACACACACTGACCTCACACTGCCACACACACACACACTGACCTCCACACTGACACACACACACACACTGACCTCACACTGCCACACACACACAAACTGACATAACACAGCCACACACACACACACACTGATCTCGCCCTGCCACACACACACAAACTGACATAACACGGCCACACACACACACTGACCTCACACTGCCACACACACACAAACTGACCTCACACTGCCACACACACACACACAATCACCTCACACTGCCACTCACACACACACACACTGCCACACACACACGCTGACATCACACTGCCACACACACACACAAACACACACACACTGACCACACACTGCCACACACACACACACAAAGCTGACCTCACACTGCCACACACACACACACTGAACTCACACTGCCACACACACACAAACTGACATAAACAGCCACACACACACACACTGATCTCGCCGTGCCACACACACACAAACTGACATAACACGGCCACACACACACACACACACACTGACCTCACACTGCCACACAAACACAAACTGACATAACACTGCCACACACACACACACTGACCTCACACCGCCACACACACACACACACTGCCCTCACACTGCCACATAAACACACACTGACCTCACACTGCCACACACACACACACTGACCTCACACTGCCACATAAACACACACTGACCTCACACTGCCACACACACACACGCTGACCTCACACTGCCACACACACACACACACACTGACATAACACTGCCACACTCACACACACTACCACACACACACAGACATCACACTGCCCCACACACACACACACACACACTGACCTCACACTGCCACACACACACACTCACACTGACCTCACACTGCTACACACACACACTGACCTCACACTGCCACACACACACACACGCTGACCTCACACTGCCACACACACACACACGCTGACCTCCCACTGCCATATACACACACACATACTGACCTCACACTGCCACACACGCACACACACACAGACCTCACACTGCCACACACACACACATGCTGTCCTCTCACTGCCACACACACACACACGCTGACCTCACACTGCCATATACACACACACACACTGACCTCACACTGCCACACACACACACAGACCTCACACTGCCACACACACACAAAAGCTGACCTCACACTGCCACACACACACACAGACCGACCTCACACTGCCACACACACACACACAAGCTGAGTTCACACTGCCACACACACACACACACCTGACCTCACACTGCCCACACACACACACACTCTGACCTCACACTGCCACACACACACACACTCTGATCTCAAACTGCAACACACACACACACGCTGACCTCACACTGCCACGCACACACACAAACATACACACACTGACTTCACACTGCCACAAACACACACACGCTGACATCACACTGCCACACCCAAACACACACACACACGGACCACACAATGCCACACACACACACACACACAGACCTCACACTGCCACACACACACACGCTGACCTCAAACGGCAACACAAACACACACAAACACGCTGACCTCACACTGCCACACACACACACACACACACGCCGACCTCACACTGCCACACACAAAGACACGCTGACATCACACTGCCACACACATACATGCTGTCCTCACACTGCCACACACACACACACAATCGCTGACCTCACACTGCCACACACACACACAAACACAGACACGCTGACCTCACACTGCCACACACACACACACACACACTGACCTCACACTGCCACACACACACACACACACTGACCTCACAGTGCCACACAAACACACACACACGCTGACCTCACACTGCCACACACACACACACTGACATAACACTGCCACACTCACACACACTGCCAAACACACACACACTGACCTCACACTGCCACACACACACACACACTGACCTCACACTGCCACACACACACACTCACACTGACCTCACACTGCTACACACACACACTCTGACCTCACACTGCCAAACACACACACACACGCTGACTTCACATTGCCACACACACACACACGCTGACCTCACACTGCCACACACACACACACACGCTGATCTCACACTGCCATAAACAGACACACACACTGACCTCACACTGCCACACACACACACAGACCTCACACTGCCACACACACACAAAAGCTGACCTCACACTGGCACACACACACACACACGCTGAGTTTACACTGCCACACACACGGTGACCTCACACTGCCCCACACACACACACACACTGACCTCACACTGCCACACACACACACACGCTGACCTCACACTGCCACACACACACACAATGACCTCATACTGCCACATACACACACACACGCACACAAACATACACACGCTGACTTCACACTGCCACAAACACACACACGCTGACCTCACACTGCCATACACAAACACACACACACACAGACCTCTCACTGCCACACACAAACACACGCTGACCTCACACTGCCACACAAACACACACACACATGCTGACCTCACACTGCCACACACACACACACACTGACCTCACACTGCCACACACACACACACTGACCTCACACTGCCGCACACACTCACACACACACACTGACCTCACACTGCCACACACACACACGCACACAAACACACACACACACTGACCTCACACTGCCACACACACACACACTGACCTCACACTGCCTAACACACACACACACTGACCTCACACTGCCCACACACAGACACACACTGACCTCACACTGCCACAAACGCACACACTGACCTCACACTGCCACACACACACACACACACACACACACTGACCTCACACTGCCACAGACACACACACACACACACACACTGACCTCACACTGCCACACACACACACACGCTGACCTCACACTGCCACACACACACACACACACACTGACCTCACACTGCCACACACACACACACACACACTGATCTCACACTGCCACACACACAGACACACTGACCTCACACTGCCACACACACACACACATGACCTCACCCTGCCACACACACACACACACACACACACACTGACCACACACTGCCACACACACAGACACACACTGACCTCACACTGCCACACACACACACACACACACTGACCTCACACTGCCACACACACACACACTGACCTCACACTGCCACGCACACACACAAAGTCTGACCTCACACTGCCACACACACACACACTGACCTCACACTGCCACACACACTCACACACACGGACCTCACACTGCCACACACACACAAACTGACCTCATATTGCCACACACACAGTGACTTCACACTGCCACACACACACACACTGACCTCACACGGCCACACACACACACACTGACCTCACACTGCCACACACACACACAAACACACACTGACCTCACACTGCCACACACAGACACAAACAGACACACACTGACCTCACACTGCCACACACACACACACACTGACCTCACACTGCCACACACACACACACATACACACACTGACCTCACACTGCCACACACACACACACACCTGACACACCACAACACACACACAACACACACGCTGACACCACACACACACACACACACACACACACACACTCACACTGCCACACCACACACAACACTGACCTCACACTGCCACACACACACACTGACCTCACACTGCCACACACACACACACTGACCTCACACTGCCACACCACACTCACACTGCTGACCACACACCTGCCACCACACACACACACACACAGTGACATCACACTGCCACACACACACACACACTGTCCTCACACTGCCACACACACACCTACACTGACCTCACACTGCCACACACACACACACACTGACCTCACACTGCCACACACACACCCACACACACACACACACAGACCTCACACTGCCACACACACACACAAACACACACACTGACCTCACACTGCCACACACACACACACACACTGACCTCACACTGCCACACACACACACACACTGACCTCACACTGCCACACACACACACACACACACACTGACCTCACACTGCCACACACACACACACTGACCTCACACTGCCACACACACACACACATTGACCTCACATTGCCACACACACACTGAACTCACACCGCCACACACACGCTGACCATACACTGGCACACACACACACACACACACACTGACCTCACACTGCCACAAACACACATGACCTCACACTGCCACACACACACACACACGCTGACCTCACACTGCCACACACACACAAACTGACCTCACACTGCCACACACACACACACACTGACCTCACAGTGCCACACAGACACACACTGACCTCACACTGACACATACACACTGACCTCACACTGCCACACACACACACTGACCTCACACTGCCACACACACACACACTGACCTCACACTGCCACACACACACACACTGACCTCACAGTGCCACACACACACACACACGCTGACCTGACACTGCCACACACACACTGACCTCACACTCCACACGCACACTCGCTGACCTCACACTGCCACAGACACACATGCTGACCTCACTCTGCCACACACACACGCAGGCCTCAAACAGCCACACACACACACGCTGACCTCACACTGCCACACGCACTCACGCTGACCTCACACTGCCACACACACACACGCTGACCTCACACTGCCACACACACACGCTGACCTCACACTGCCACACACACACACACACACTGACCTCACAATGCCACACACACACACACACACACTGACCTCACTCTGCCACACACACACACACACTCACTGACCTCACACTGCCACACACACACAAACTCTGACCTCACACTGCCAAAAACACACTGACCTCACAATGCCACACACACACACACTGACCTCACACTGCCACCCACACATATGCTGACCTCACACTGCCTGACACACACACACACACACACTGACCTCACACTGCCACCCACACATACGCTGAACTCACACTGCCTCACACACACACACACACGCTGACCTCACACTGACACACACAAACACACATGCTCACCTCACACTGCCACACACACACACACACACAAACAAACTGACCTCACACTGCCACACACACACACAAACACACACACTGACCTCACACTGCCACACAGACACACAAACACGCTGACCTCACACTGCAACACACACACACACGCTGTCCTCACAATGCCACACCACACTCACACACACTGACCTCACACTGCCACACACACACACACTGACCTCACACTGCCACACACACACACACTGACCTCACACTGCCACACACACACACACTGACCTCACATTGCCACACACACACTGACCTCACCCTGCCACACACACACACACACACACACACACAATGACCTCACATTGCCGCACACACAGACACACACTGACATCACACTGCCACACACACACACACACTGACCTCACACTGCCACACACACACTGACCTCACACTGCCACACACACGCTGACCATACACTGGCACACACACACACCCACACACACTGACCTCACACTGCCACAAACACACAATGACCTCACACTGCCACACACACACACACACGCTGACCTCACACTGCCACACACACACACACTGACCTCACACTGCCACACACACACACACACTGACCTCACAGTGCCACACAGACACACACTGACCTCACACTGCCACATACACACTGACCTCACACTGCCACACACACACACACACACTGACCTCACACTGCCACACACACACACACTGACCTCACACTGCCACTCACACACAAACTGACCTCACAGTGCCACACACACACACACGCTGACCTGACACTGCCACACACACACTGACCTCACACTCCACACGCACACACGCTGACCTCACACTGCCACAGACACAAATGCTGACCTCACTCTGCCACACACACACGCAGGCCTCAAACAGCCACACACACACACGCTGACCTCACACTGCCACACGCACTCACGCTGACCTCACACTGCCACTCACACACACGCTGACCTCACACTGCCACACACACACACACACACACTGACCACACACTGCACACACACACACACACACGCTGACCTCACCCTGCCACACACACACTCACACACACGCTGACCAAACACTGTCACACACACACACACACTGACCTCACACTGCCACACACACACAAACTGACATAACACGACCACACACACACACACACTGACCTCACACTGCCACATACACACACAAACACACACACTGACCTCACACTGCCACACAGACACACAAACACGCTGACCTCACACTGCAACACACACACACACACGCTGACCTCACAATGCCACACACAAACACACACACTGACCTCACTCTGCCACACAACACACACACACTCACGACCTCACACTGCCACACACACACAAACTCTGACCTCACACTGCCACACACACACAAACTGACATAACACAGCCACACACACACACACACACTGATCTCGCCCTGCCACACACACACAAACTGACATAACATGGCCACACACACACACTGACCTCACACTGCCACACGCACACAAACTGACATAACACTGCCACACACACACACACACTGACCTCACACTGCCACACACACACACACACTGCCCTCACACTGCCACACACACACGCTGACCTCACACTGCCACACACACACACACACACACACACAACACACTGCCACACACACACACACACGCTGACCTCACACTGCCACACACACACACACACACTGACCTCACACTGCCACACACAAACACACATGCTGACCTCACACTGCCACACACACACACACACACACAAACAAACTGACCTCACACTGTCACACACACACACAAACACACACACTGACCTCACACTGCCACACAGACACACAAACATGCTGACCTCACACTGCAACACACACACACACGCTGTCCTCACAATGCCACACACACACACACACACACTGACCTCACACTGCCACACACACACACACTGACCTCACACTGCCACACACACACACACTGACCTCACACTGCCACACACACACACACTGACCTCACATTGCCACACACACGCTGACATCACATTGCCACACACACACACACACACACACACTGACCTCACACTGCCACACACAGACACACACTGACCTCACACTGCCACACACACACACACATTGACCTCACATTGCCACACACACACTGAACTCACACCGCCACACACACGCTGACCATACACTGGCACCCACACACACACCCACACACACTGACCTCACACTGCCACAAACACACAATGACCTCACACTGCCACACACACACACACACGCTGACCTCACACTGCCACACACACACAAACTGACCTCACACTGCCACACACACACACACACTGACCTCACAGTGCCACACAGACACACAGTGACCTCACACTGACACATACACACTGACCTCACACTGCCACACACACACACTGACCTCACACTGCCACACACACACACACTGACCTCACACTGCCACACACACACAAACTGACCTCACAGTGCCACACACACACACACGCTGACCTGACACTGCCACACACACACTGACCTCACACTCCACACGCACACACGCTGACCTCACACTGCCACAGACACAAATGCTGACCTCACTCTGCCACACACACACGCAGGCCTCAAACAGCCACACACACACACGCTGACCTCACACTGCCACACGCACTCACGCTGACCTCACACTGCCACACACACACACGCTGACCTCACACTGCCACACACACACGCTGACCTCACACTGCCACACACACACACACACACTGACCTCACAATGCCACACACACACACACACACACTGACCTCACTCTGCCACACACACACACACACTCACTGACCTCACACTGCCACACACACACAAACTCTGACCTCACACTGCCAAAAACACACTGACCTCACAATGCCACACACACACACACTGACCTCACACTGCCACCCACACATATGCTGACCTCACACTGCCTGACACACACACACACACACACTGACCTCACACTGCCACCCACACATACGCTGAACTCACACTGCCTCACACACACACACACACACGCTGACCTCACACTGACACACACAAACACACATGCTGACCTCACACTGCCACACACACACACACACACAAACAAACTGACCTCACACTGCCACACACACACACAAACACACACACTGACCTCACACTGCCACACAGACACACAAACACGCTGACCTCACACTGCAACACACACACACACGCTGTCCTCACAATGCCACACACACACTCACACACACTGACCTCACACTGCCACACACACACACACTGACCTCACACTGCCACACACACACACACTGACCTCACACTGCCACACACACACACACTGACCTCACATTGCCACACACACGCTGACATCACATTGCCACACACACACACACACACACACACACACTGACCTCACACTGCCACACACAGACACACACTGACCTCACACTGCCACACACACACACACACATTGACCTCACATTGCCACACATACACTGAACTCACACCGCCACACACACGCTGACCATACACTGGCACACACACACACACCCACACACACTGACCTCACACTGCCACAAACACACAATGACCTCACACTGCCACACACACACACACACGCTGACCTCACACTGCCACACACACACACACTGACCTCACACTGCCACACACACACACACACACTGACCTCACAGTGCCACACAGACACACACTGACCTCACACTGCCACATACACACTGACCTCACACTGCCACACACACACACACACACTGACCTCACACTGCCACACACACACACACTGACCTCACACTGCCACACACACACAAACTGACCTCACAGTGCCACACACACACACACGCTGACCTGACACTGCCACACACACACTGACCTCACACTCCACACGCACACACGCTGACCTCACACTGCCACAGACACAAATGCTGACCTCACTCTGCCACACACACACACGCTGACCTCACACTGCCACACGCACTCACGCTGACCTCACACTGCCACACACACACACGCTGACCTCACACTGCCACACACACACACACACACACTGACCACACACTGCCACACACACACACACACACGCTGACCTCATACTGCCACACACACACACACACGCTGACCTCACACTGTCACACACACACACACACTGACCTCACACTGCCACACACACACAAACTGACATAACACGACCACACACACACACACACTGACCTCACACTGCCACATACACACACAAACACACACACTGACCTCACACTGCCACACAGACACACAAACACGCTGACCTCACACTGCAACACACACACACACACGCTGACCTCACAATGCCACACACAAACACACACACTGACCTCACTCTGCCACACACACACACACACTCACTGACCTCACACTGCCACACACACACAAACTCTGACCTCACACTGCCACACACACACAAACTGACATAACACAGCCACACACACACACACACTGATCTCGCCCTGCCACACACACACAAACTGACATAACATGGCCACACACACACACTGACCTCACACTGCCACACACACACAAACTGACATAACACTGCCACACACACACACACACTGACCTCACACTGCCACACACACACAATCACACTGCCCTCACACTGCCACACACACACGCTGACCTCACACTGCCACACACACACACACACACACACACAACACACTGCCACACACACACACACACGCTGACCTCACACTGCCACACACACACACACACACTGACCTCACACTGCCACACACACACAAACTGACATAACACAGCCACACACACACACACTGATCTCGCCGTGCCACACACACACAAACTGACATAACACGGCCACACACACACACACACACTGACCTCACACTGCCACACGCACACAAACTGACATAACACTGCCACACACACACACACTGACCTCACACTGCCACACACACACACACACTGCCCTCACACTGCCACATAAACACACACTGACCTCACACTGCCACACACACACACACTGACCTCACACTGCCACATAAGCACACACTGACCTCACACTGCCACACACACACACACTGACCTCACACTGCCACACACACACACACTGACATAACACTGCCACACTCACACACACTACCAGACACACACAGATATCACACTGCCCCACACACACACACACACACTGACCTCACACTGCCACACACACACACTCACACTGACCTCACACTGCTACACACACACACACTGACCTCACACTGCCACACACACACACACGCTGACCTCACACTGCCACACACACACACACGCTGACCTCCCACTGCCATATACACACACACATACTGACCTCACACTGCCACACACACACACACACACTGACCTCACACTGCCACACACACACACATGCTGTCCTCTCACTGCCACACACACACACACGCTGACCTCACACTGCCATATACACACACACACACTGACCTCACACTGCCACACACACACAGACCTCACACTGCCACACACACACAAAAGCTGACCTCACACTGCCACACACACACACAGACCGACCTCACACTGCCACACACACACACACAAGCTGAGTTCACACTGCCACACACACACACACACGCTGACCTCACACTGCCCCACACACACACACACTCTGACCTCACACTGCCACACACACACACACACTGATCTCAAACTGCAACACACACACACACGCTGACCTCACACTGCCACGCACACACACAAACATACACACACTGACTTCACACTGCCACAAACACACACACGCTGACCTCACACTGCCACACACAAACACACACACACACGGACCACACAATGCCACACACACACACACACACACACAGACCTCACACTGCCACACACACACACGCTGACCTCAAACTGCAACACAAACACACACAAACACGCTGACCTCACACTGCCACACACACACACACACACGCCGACCTCACACTGCCACACACAAACACACGCTGACATCACACTGCCACACACATACATGCTGTCCTCACACTGCCACACACACACACACAATCGCTGACCTCACACTGCCACACACACACACAAACACAGACACGCTGACCTCACACTGCCACACACACACACACACACTGACCTCACACTGCCACACACACACACACACACTGACCTCACAGTGCCACACAAACACACACACACGCTGACCTCACACTGCCACACACACACACACTGACATAACACTGCCACACTCACACACACTGCCAAACACACACACACTGACCTCACACTGCCACACACACACACACACTGACCTCACACTGCCACACACACACACTCACACTGACCTCACACTGCTACACACACACACTCTGACCTCACACTGCCAAACACACACACACACGCTGACTTCACATTGCCACACACACACACACGCTGACCTCACACTGCCACACACACACACACACGCTGATCTCACACTGCCATAAACAGACACACACACTGACCTCACACTGCCACACACACACAGACCTCACACTGCCACACACACACAAAAGCTGACCTCACACTGCCACACACACACACACACGCTGAGTTTACACTGCCACACACACGGTGACCTCACACTGCCCCACACACACACACACACTGACCTCACACTGCCACACACACACACACGCTGACCTCACACTGCCACACACACACACAATGACCTCATACTGCCACATACACACACACACGCACACACACATACACACGCTGACTTCACACTGCCACAAACACACACACGCTGACCTCACACTGCCATACACAAACACACACACACAGACCTCTCACTGCCACACACAAACACACGCTGACCTCACACTGCCACACAAACACACACACACATGCTGACCTCACACTGCCACACACACACACACACACACTGACCTCACACTGCCACACACAAACACACGCTGACAGCACACTGCCACACACAAACATACACTGACCTCAAACTGCATAACACACACACACCCGCTGACCGCACACTGCCACACACACACACACTTGCTGACCTCAGACTGCCACACACACACACACTTGCTGACCTCACACTGCCACACACACACATACACACACACACGCTGACCTCACACTGCCACACACACACACACACACACACACTGACATAACACTGTTACACTCACAAACACTACCACACACAGACACTGACATCACACTGCCACACTCACACACACACACACACACACACACACACTGACCTCACAGTGCCACACAAAAACACACACTCGCTGACCTCACACTGCCACACACACACATACACACACACACGCTGACCTCACACTGCCACACACACACACACACACACACACTGACATAACACTGCCACACTCACACACACTACCACACACACACACTGACATCACACTGCCACACACACACACACACTGACCTCACACTGCCACACACACACACTCACACTGACCTCACACTGCTACACACACACACTGACCTCACACTGCCATACACATACAGAGACGCTGACCTCACACTGCCACACACACAAACACGCTGACCTCACACTGCCACACACACACACACGCTGACCTCACATTGCCATATACACACACACACACTGACCTCACACTGCCACACACACACACCGACCTCACACTGCCACACACACACACACTGACCTCATACTGCCACACACACACACACACACTGACCTCACACTGCCACACACACACACACTGACCTCATACTGCCACACACAGACACACACACTCACACACTCACACACAGACCTCACACTGCCACACAGATACACACTGACCTCACACTGCCACACACACAAACTGACCTCACACCGCCACACAGATACACACTGACCTCACACTGCCACACACACACACACACACACACACTGACCTCACAGTGCCACACACACACAGACACACTGACCTCATACTGCCACACACACACACACTGACCTCACACTGCCACACAAACTCACACACTGACCTCACACTGCCACACACACACAGACACACTGACTTCACACTGACACACACACACACACTGACCTCACACTGCCACACACACACACACACACAGACTGACCTCACACTGCCACACACACACACACAAACATGCTGACCTCACACTGCCACACACACACACACACGCTGACCTCACACTGCCACACACATACGCTGACCTCACACAGCCACACGCACACACGCTGAACTCACACTGCCACACACACACACGCTGACCTCACACTGGCACACACACACGCTGACCTCACACTGCCACACACACACACACACACTGACCACACACTGTTACACACACACACACACACGCTGACCTCAAACTGCCACACACACACACATTGACCTCACATTGCCACACACACACTGAACTCACACCGCCACACACACGCTGACCATACACTGGCACACACACACACACCCACACACACTGACCTCACACTGACACAAACACACAATGACCTCACACTGCCACACACACACACACACACACACGTTGACCTCACAGTGCCACACACACACACACTGACCTCACACTGCCAGACAGACACACACACTGACCTCACAGTGCCACACAGACACACACTGACCTCACACTGCCACATACACACTGACCTCACACTGCCACACACACACACACTGACCTCACACTGCCACACACACTCTCACTGACCTCACACTGCCACACACACACACACTGACCTCACAGTGCCACACACACACACACGCTGACCTGACACTGGCACACACACACTGACCTCACACTCCACACGCACACACGCTGACCTCACACTGCCACAGACACAAATGCTGACCTCACACTGCCACACACACACGCTGGCCTCAAACAGCCACACACACACATGCTGACCTCACACTGCCACACACACACACACTGACCTCACACTGCCACACACACACACGCTGACCTCACACTGCCACACACACACGCTGACCTCACACTGCCACACACACACACACACACTGACCACACACTGCCACACACACACACACACGCTGACCTCACACAGCCACACACACACACGCTGACCTCACACTGCCACACACACACACACACTGACCTCACCCTGCCACACACACACAAACTGACATAACACGACCACACACACACACACACTGACCTCACACTGCCACATACACACACAAACACACACACTGACCTCACACTGCCACACAGACACACAAACACGCTGACCTCACACTGCAACACACACACACACACGCTGATCTCACAATGCCACACACACACACACACACTGACCTCACTCTGCCACAAACACACACCCACTCACTGACCTCACACTGCCACACACACACAAACTCTGACCTCACACTGCCACACACACACAAACTGACATAACACAGCCACACACACACACACACTGATCTCGCCCTGCCACACACACACAAACTGACATAACATGGCCACACACACACACTGACCTCACACTGCCACACACACACAAACTGACATAACACTGCCTCACACACACACACACTGACCTCACACTGCCACACACACACACACACACTGCCCTCACACTGCCACACACACATGCTGACCTCACACTGCCACACACACACACACAACACACACTGCCACACACACACACACACGCTGACCTCACACTGCCACACACACACACACACACTGACCTCACACTGCCACACACACACAAACTGACATAACACAGCCGCACACTCACACACTGATCTCGCCGTGCCACACACACACAAACTGACATAACACGGCCACACACACACACACACGCTGACCTCACACAGCCACACGCACACACGCTGAACTCACACTGCCACACACACACAGGCTGACCTCACACTGGCACACACACACGCTGACCTCACACTGCCACACACACACACACACACTGACCACACACTGTTACACACACTCACACACACGCTGACCTCAAACAGCCACACACACACACATTGACCTCACATTGCCACACACACACTGAACTCACACCGCCACACACACGCTGACCATACACTGGCACACACACACACACACCCACACACACTGACCTCACACTGCCACAAACACACAATGACCTCACACTGCCACACACACACACACACACACACGTTGACCTCACAGTGCCACACACACACACACACTGACCTCACACTGCCAGACACACACACACACTGACCTCACAGTGCCACACAGACACACACTGACCTCACACTGCCACATACACACTGACCTCACACTGCCACACACACACACACACACTGACCTCACACTGCCACACACACACACACTGACCTCACACTGCCACACACACACAAACTGACCTCACAGTGCCCCACACACACACACACGCTGACCTGACACTGCCACACACACACTGACCTCACACTCCACACGCACACACGCTGACCTCACACTGCCACAGACACAAATGCTGACCTCACACTGCCACACACACACGCTGGCCTCAAACAGCCACACACACACATGCTGACCTCACACTGCCACACGCACTCACGCTGACCTCACACTGCCACACACACACACGCTGACCTCACACTGCCACACACACACGCTGACCTCACACTGCCACACACACACACACACACTGACCACACACTGCCACACACACACACACACGCTGACCTCACACTGCCACACACACACACACACGCTGACCTCACACTGCCACACACACACACACACTGACCTCACACTGCCACACACACAAACTGACATAACACGACCACACACACACACACACTGACCTCACACTGCCACACACACACACAAGCACACACACTGACCTCACACTGCCACACAGACACACAAACACGCTGACCTCACACTGCAACACACACACACACACGCTGACCTCACAATGCCACACACACACACACACACTGACCTCACTCTGCCACACACACACACACATTCACTGACCTCACACTGCCACACACACACAAACTCTGACCTCACACTGCCACACACACACAAACTGACATAACACAGCCACACACACACACACACTGATCTCGCCCTGCCACACACACACAAACTGACATAACATGGCCACACACACACACTGACCTGACACTGCCACACACACACAAACTGACATAACACTGCCTCACACACACACACACTGACCTCACACTGCCACACACACACACACACACACTGCCCTCACACTGCCACACACACATGCTGACCTCACACTGCCACACACACACACACAACACACACTGCCACACACACACACACACGCTGACCTCACACTGCCACACACACACACACACACTGACCTCACACTGCCACACACACACAAACTGACATAACACAGCCACACACTCACACACTGATCTCGCCGTGCCACACACACAAAAACTGACATAACACGGCCACACACACACACACACACTGACCTCACACTGCCACACACACACACACTGACATAACACTGACACACACACACACTGACCTCACACCGCCACACACACACACACACACTGCCCTCACACTGCCACATAAACACACACTGACCTCACACTGCCACACACACACACACTGACCTCACACTGCCACATAAGCACACACTGACCTCACACTGCCACACACACACACGCTGACCTCACACTGCCACACACACACACACTGACATAACACTGCCACACTCACACACACTACCACACACACAGACATCACACTGCCCCACACACACACACACACTGACCTCACACTGCCACACACACACACTCACACTGACCTCACACTGCTACACACACACACACTGACCTCACACTGCCACACACACACACACGCTGACCTCACACTGCCATATACACACACACACACTGACCTCACACTGCCACACACACACACACACACACTGACCTCACACTGCCACACACACACACACGCTGTCCTCACACTGCCACACACACACACACACGCTGACCTCACACTGCCATATACACACACACACACTGACCTCACACTGCCACACACACACACAGACCTCACACTGCCACACACACACAAAAGCTGACCTCACAGTGCCACACACACACAGACACCGACTTCACACTGCCACACACACACACACGCTGACCTCACACTGCCACACACACACACACACACACAAGCTGAGTTCACACTGCCACACACACACACACACACGCTGACCTCACACTGCCCCACACACACGCACACTCTGACCTCACACTGCCACACACACACACACACTGATCTCAAACTGCAACACACACACACACGCTGACCTCACACTGCCACGCACACACACAAATATACACACACTGACTTCACACTGCCACAAACACACACACGCTGACCTCACACTGCCACACACAAACACACACACACACGGACCACACAATGCCACACACACACACACACACACACACAGACCTCACACTGCCACACACACACACGCTGACCTCAAACTGCAACACACACACACACACACACGCTGACCTCACACTGCCACACACAAACACACGCTGACATCACACTGCCACACACACACATGCTGTCCTCACACTGCCACACACACACACAATCGCTGACCTCACAATGCCACACACACACACAAACACAGACACGCTGACCTCACACTGCCACACACACACACACACACTGACCTCACACTGCCACACACACACACACACTGACCTCACAGTGCCACAGAAACACACACACACGCTGACCTCACACTGCCACACACACACACACTGACATAACACTGCCACACTCACACACACTGCCAAACACACACACACTGACCTCACACTGCCACACACACACACACACTGACCTCACACTGCCACACACACACACACTCACACTGACCTCACACTGCTACACACACACACTCTGACCTCACACTGCCAAACACACACACACATGCTGACTTCACATTGCCACACACACACACACGCTGACCTCACACTGCCACACACACACACACACACACGCTGATCTCACACTGCCATAAACAGACACACACACTGACCTCACACTGCCACACAGACACACAGACCTCACACTGCCACACACACACAAAAGCTGACCTCACACTGCCACACACACACACACACGCTGAGTTTACACTGCCACACACACGGTGACCTCACACTGCCCCACACACACACACACACTGACCTCACACTGCCACACACACACACACGCTGACCTCACACTGCCACACACACACACAATGACCTCATACTGCCACACACACACACACACGCACACACACATACACACGCTGACTTCACACTGCCACAAACACACACACGCTGACCTCACACTGCCATACACAAACACACACACACACAGACCTCACACTGCCACACACACACATGCTGACCTCACACTGCCACACAAACACACACACACATGCTGACCTCACACTGCCACACACACACACACACACTGACCTCACACTGGCACACACAAACACACGCTGACATCACACTGCCACACACAAACATACACTGACCTCAAACTGCATAACACACCCACACCCGCTGACCGCACACTGCCACACACACACACACTCGCTGACCTCAGACTGCCACACACACACACACTCGCTGACCTCACACTGCCACACACACACATACACACACACACGCTGACCTCACACTGCCACACACACACACACACACACACACTCACTGACATAACACTGCCACACTCACACACACTACCACACACACACACTGACATCACACTGCCACACTCACACACACTACCACACACACACACTGACCTCACAGTGCCACACAAAAACACACACTCGCTGACCTCACACTGCCACACACACACACACACACACACTGACATAACACTGCCACACTCACACACACTACCACACACACACACACTGACATCACACTGCCACACACACACACACACTGACCTCACACTGCCACACACACACACTGACCTCACACTGCCACACACACACACACTGACCTCACACTGCCACACACACACACACACTGACCTCACACTGCCACACACACACAAACTGACATAACACAGCCACACACACACACACTGACCTCACCCTGCCACACACACACACACACTGACCTCACACTGCCACACACACACACACTGACCTCATACTGCCACACACAGACACACACACTCACACACTCACACACAGACCTCACACTGCCACACAGATACACACTGACCTCACACTGCCACACACACAAACTGACCTCACACCGCCACACAGATACACACTGACCTCACACTGCCACACACACACACACACTGACCTCACAGTGCCACACACACACAGACACACTGACCTCATACTGCCACACACACACACACTGACCTCACACTGCCACACAAACTCACACACTGACCTCACACTGCCACACACACACAGACACACTGACCTCACATGGCCTCACACACACACACTGACCTCACACTGCCACACTCAGACACACACACACATTGACCTCACACTGCCACACAGACACAAACACACACACTGACCTCACACTGCCACACACAAACACACAAACATGCTGACCTCACACTGCCACACACACACACACACGCTGATTTCACACTGCCACACACACACGCTGACCTCACACAGCCACACGCACACACGCTGAACTCACACTGCCACACACACACACGCTGACCTCACACTGGCACACACACACGCTGACCTCACACTGGCACACACACACGCTGACCTCACACTGCCACACACACACACACACACTGACCACACACTGTTACACACACACACACACACGCTGACCTCAAACTGCCACACACACACACACTGACCTCACACTGCCACACACACACACACTGACCTCATACTGCCACACACAGACACACACACTCACACACTCACACACTGACCTCACACTGCCACACAGATACACACTGACCTCACACTGCCACAGACACATACTGACCTCACACTGCCGCACAGATACACACTGACCTCACACTGCCACACACACACACACACACACACGCTGACCTCACAGTGCCACACACACACAGAGACACTGACCTCATACTGCCACACACACACACACTGACCTCACACTGCCACACACACTCACACACTGACCTCACACTGCCACACACACACAGACACAATGACTTCACACTGCCACACACACACACTGACCTCACACTGCCACAAACACACACACACAGACTGACCTCACACTGCCACACACAAACAAACACACACACTGACCTCACACTGCCACACACACACACACAAACATGCTGACCTCACACTGCCACACACACACACACACGCTGACCTCACACTGCCAAACACACACACACACACACACGCTGAACTCACACTGCCACACACACACACACACGCTGACCTCACACTGCCAGACACACACACACACTGACCTCACACTGCCACACACACAGACGCTGACCTCACACTGCCACACACACACGCTGACCTCACACAGCCACACGCACACACGCTGAACTCACACTGCCACACACACACACACTGACCTCACACTGCCACACACACACAAACTGACATAACACAGCCACACACACACACACTGACCTCACCCTGCCACACACACACACACACTGACCTCACACTGCCACACACACACACACTGACCTCATACTGCCACACACAGACACACACACTCACACACTCACACACAGACCTCACACTGCCACACAGATACACACTGACCTCACACTGCCACACACACAAACTGACCTCACACCTCCACACAGATACATACTGACCTCACACTGCCACACACACACACACACTGACCTCACAGTGCCACACACACACACAGACACACTGACCTCATACTGCCACACACACACACACTGACCTCACACTGCCACACAAACTCACACACTGACCTCACACTGCCACACACACACAGACACACTGACTTCACACTGCCACACACACACACACTGACCTCACACTGCCACACACAGACACACACACACACAGACTGACCTCACACTGCCACACACACACAAACACACACACTGACCTCACACTGCCACACACAAACACACAAACATGCTGACCTCACACTGCCACACACACACACACACGCTGATTTCACACTGCCACACACACACGCTGACCTCACACAGCCACACGCACACACGCTGAACTCACACTGCCACACACACACACGCTGACCTCACACTGGCACACACACACGCTGACCTCACACTGGCACACACACACGCTGACCTCACACTGCCACACACACACACACACACTGACCACACACTGTTACACACACACACACACACGCTGACCTCAAACTGCCACACACACACACACTGACCTCACACTGCCACACACACACACACTGACCTCATACTGCCACACACAGACACACACACTCACACACTCACACACTGACCTCACACTGCCACACAGATACACACTGACCTCACACTGCCACAGACACATACTGACCTCACACTGCCGCACAGATACACACTGACCTCACACTGCCACACACACACACACACACACACGCTGACCTCACAGTGCCACACACACACAGAGACACTGACCTCATACTGCCACACACACACACACTGACCTCACACTGCCACACACACTCACACACTGACCTCACACTGCCACACACACACAGACACAATGACTTCACACTGCCACACACACACACTGACCTCACACTGCCACAAACACACACACACAGACTGACCTCACACTGCCACACACAAACAAACACACACACTGACCTCACACTGCCACACACACACACACAAACATGCTGACCTCACACTGCCACACACACACACACACGCTGACCTCACACTGCCAAACACACACACACACACACGCTGAACTCACACTGCCACACACACACACACACGCTGACCTCACACTGCCATACACACACACACACTGACCTCACACTGCCACACACACAGACGCTGACCTCACACTGCCACACACACACGCTGACCTCACACAGCCACACGCACACACGCTGAACTCACACTGCCACACACACACACGCTGACCTCACACTGCCACACACACACGCTGACCTCACACTGCCACACACACACACACACACTGACCACACACTGCCACACACACACACACACTGACCTCAAACTGCCACACGCACACACACTGACCTCACACTGCCACACACACACAAACTGACATAACACAGCCACACACACACACACTGACCTCACCCAGCCACACACACACAAACTGACATAACAAGGCCACACACACACACACTGACCTCACACTGCCACATACACACACAAACACACACACTGACCTCACACTGCCACACAGACACACAAACACGCTGACCTCACACTGCAACACCCACACACACACGCTGACCTCACAATGCCACACACACACACACACACACTGACCTCACTCTGCCACACACACACACACACTCACTGACCTCACACTGCCACACACACACAAACTCTGACCTCACACTGCCAAAAACACACTGACCTCACACTGCCACACACACACACACTGACCTCACACTGCCACACACACACTGACCTCACATTGCCACACACACGCTGACATCACATTGCCACACACACACACACACACACACACACACTGACCTCACACTGCCACACACAGACACACACTGACCTCACACTGCCACACACAAACACATTGACCTCACATTGCCACACACACACTGAACTCACACCGCCACACACACGCTGACCATACACTGGCACAAACACACACACCCACACACACTGACCTCACACTGCCACACACACACACGCTGACCTCACACTTCCACACACACAAACACACACACACTGACCTCACATTGCCATAAACAAACACACAATGACCTCACACTGCCACACAAACACACACACACGCTGACCTCACACTGCCACACACACACACACTGACCTCACACTGCCACAAACACACACACAATGACCTCACACTGCCACACACACAAACACACACACGCTGACCTCACACTGCCACACACACACACACTGACCTCACACTGCCACACACACACACACACTGACCTCACAGTGCCACACAGACACACACTGACCTCACACTGCCACATACAGACTGACCTCACACTGCCACACACACACACTGACATCACACTGCCACACACACACACACTGACCTCACACTGCCACACACACACACACTGACCTCACAGTGCCACACACACACACACGCTGACCTGACACTGCCACACACACACTGACCTCACACTCCACACGCACACACGCTGACCTCACACTGCCACAGACACACACGCTGACCTCACACTGCCACACACACACGCTGACCTCACACAGCCACACACACACACGCTGACCTCATACTGCCACACGCACTCACGCTGACCTCACAATGCCACACACACACACCCTGACCTCACACTGCCACACACACACGCTGACCTCACACTGCCACACACACACACACACACTGACCACACACTGCCACACACACACACACACACACGCTGACCTCACACTGCCACACAAACACACACACTGACCTCACCCTGCCACACACATACAAACTGACATAACACGACCACACACACACACACTGACCTCACACTGCCACATACACACACAAACACACACACTGACCTCACACTGCCACACAGACACACAAACACGCTGACCTCACACTGCAACACACACACACACACGTTGACCTCACTCTGCCACACACACAAACACATTCACTGACCTCACACTGCCACACACACACAAACTCTGACCTCACACTGCCAAAAACACACTGACCTCACAATGCCACACACACACACGCTGACCTCACACTGCCACCCACACATATGCTGACCTCACAATGCCTCACACACACACACACACGCTGACCTCACACTGCCACCCACAAATACGCTGACCTCACACTGCCTCACACTCACAAACACACACGCTGACCTCACACTGCCAAACACAAACACACATGCTGACCTCACACTGCCACACACACACACACACACACAAAAACACTGACCTCACACTGCCACACACACACACAAAAACACACACTGACCTCACACTGCCACACAGACACACAAACTCGCTGACCTCACACTGCAACACACACACACACACGCTGACCTCACATTGCCACACACACACACACACACTGACCTCACATTGCCACACACACACACACTGACCTCACACTGCCACACACAGACACACACTGACCTCACACTGCCACACACACACACATTGACCTCACATTGCCACACACACACTGAATTCACACCGCCACACACACGCTGACCATACACTGGCACACACACACACACCCACACACACTGACCACACACTGCCACACACACACACACTGACCTCACACTGCCACACACACACACACACACTGACCTCACACTGCCACACGCACACACACGCTGACCTCACACTGCCAAACACACACACACACACACACACACGCTGACCTCACACTGCCACACACACACACACTGACCTCACACTGCCACAGACACACACACACACACACACTGACCTCACAGTGCCACACATACACACACTGACCTCACCCTGCCACATACACACTGACCTCACACTGCCACACACACTGACCTCACACTGCCACACACAGACACACTGACCTCACACTGCCACACACACACACACTGACCTCACAGTGCCACACACACACACACTCTGACCTGACACTGCCACACACACACTGACCTCACACATCCTCACGCACACACGCTGACCTCACACTGCCACACACACACACGCTGACCTCACACAGCCACACACTCACACGCTGACCTCACACTGCCACACGCACTCACGCTGACCTCACACTGCCACACACACACACGCTGACCTCACACTGCCACACACACTCACACACACACTGACCACACACTGCCACACACACAAACACATGCTGACCTCACACTGCCACACACACACACACTGACCTCACACTGCCACACACACACAAACTGACATAACACTGCCATACACACACACACTGACCTCACACTGCCACACACACACACACACTGCCCTCACACTGCCACATAAACACACACTGACCTCACACTGCCACACACACACACACTGACCTCACACTGCCACATAAACACACACTGACCTCACTTTGCCACACACACACACGCTGACCTCACACGGCCACACACACACACACACACTGACATAACACTGCCCCACACACACTGACCTCACACTGCCACACACACACACTCACACTGACCTCACACTGCTACACACACACACACTGACCTCACACTGCCACAGACACACACACGCTGACCTCACACTGCCACACACACACACACGCTGACCTCACACTGCTACATACACGCACACACACTGACCTCACACTGCCACACACACACACACACACACTGACCTCACCCTGCCACACACACACACACGCTGACCTCACTCTGCCACCCACACACACACGCTGACCTCACAGTGCCATATACACACACACACACCGACCTCACACTGCCACACACACACACAGACCTCACACTGCCACACACACACAAAAGCTGACCTCACACTGCCACACACACACACACACCGACCTCACACTGCCACACACACACACACAAGCTGAGTTCACACTGCCACACACTCACACACGCTGAACTCACACTGCCCCACACACACACACACACACTGACCTCACACTGCCACACACACACACACTGACCTCAAACTGCCACACACACACACACTGACCTCATACTGCCACACACACACACACACACTCACACACTGACCTCACAATGCCATACACATACAGAGACGCTGACCTCACACTGCCACACACACACACACACGCTGACCTCACACTGCCACACACACACATGCTGACCTCACACTGCCACACACACACACACACGCTGACCTCACACTGCCACACACACACACGCTGACCTCACACTGCCGCACACACACACACTCTGACCTCACACTGCAACACACACACACACGCTGACCTCACACTGCCACGCACACACACAAACATACACACACTGACTTCACACTGCCACAAACACACACACGCTGACCTCACACTGCCACACACAAACACACACACACACGGACCACACAATGCCACACACACTCACACACACACACAGACCTCACACTGCCACACACACACACGCTGACCTCAAACTGCCACACAAACACACACAAACACGCTGACCTCACACTGCCGCACACACACACACACGCTGACCTCACACTGCCACACACAAACACATGCTGACATCACACTGCCACACACACACACACACACACACTGACATAACACTACCACACTCACACACTGACCTCACACTGCCACATAAAGACACACTGACCTCACTTTGCCACACACACACAAGCTGACCTCACACGGCCACACACACACACACACACTGACATAACACTGCCCCACACACACTGACCTCACACTGCCACACACACACACTCACACTGACCTCACACTGCTACACACACACACACTGACCTCACACTGCCACAGACACACACACGCTGACCTCACACTGCCACACACACACACACGCTGACCTCACACTGCTATATACACGCACACAAACTGACCTCACACTGCCACACACACACACACACACTGACCTTACATTGCCACACACACACACACACACACACACTGACATAACACTGTTACACTCACAAACACTACCACACACAGACACTGACATCACACTGCCACACACACACACACACACACACACACACACACACACTGACCTCACAGTGCCACACAAAAACACACACTCGCTGACCTCACACTGCCACACACACACATACACACACACACGCTGACCTCACACTGCCACACACACACACACACACACACACTGACATAACACTGTTACACTCACACACACTACCACACACTCACACTGACATCACACTGCCACACACACACACACACTGACCTCACACTGCCACACACACACACTCACACTGACCTCACACTGCTACACACACACACTGACCTCACACTGCCATACACATACAGAGACGCTGACCTCACACTGCCACACACACAAACACGCTGACCTCACACTGCCACACACACACACACGCTGACCTCACATTGCCATATACACACACACACACTGACCTCACACTGCCACACACACACACCGACCTCACACTGCCACACACACACACACTGACCTCATACTGCCACACACACACACACACTGACCTCACACTGCCACACACACACACACTGACCTCATACTGCCACACACAGACACACACACTCACACACTCACACACAGACCTCACACTGCCACACAGATACACACTGACCTCACACTGCCACACACACAAACTGACCTCACACCGCCACACAGATACACACTGACCTCACACTGCCACACACACACACACACACACACTGACCTCACAGTGCCACACACACACAGACACACTGACCTCATACTGCCACACACACACACACTGACCTCACACTGCCACACAAACTCACACACTGACCTCACACTGCCACACACACACAGACACACTGACTTCACACTGACACACACACACACACTGACCTCACACTGCCACACACACACACACACACAGACTGACCTCACACTGCCACACACACACACACAAACATGCTGACCTCACACTGCCACACACACACACACACGCTGACCTCACACTGCCACACACACACGCTGACCTCACACAGCCACACGCACACACGCTGAACTCACACTGCCACACACACACACGCTGACCTCACACTGGCACACACACACGCTGACCTCACACTGCCACACACACACACACACACTGACCACACACTGTTACACACACACACACACACGCTGACCTCAAACTGCCACACACACACACACTGACCTCACATTGCCACACACACACTGACCTCACACTGCCACACACACGCTGACCATACACTGCCAAACACACACACACACCCACACACACTGACCTCACACTGCCACAAACACACACTGACCTCACACTGACACACACACACACACACACACACGTTGACCTCACAGTGCCACACACACACACACTGACCTCACACTGCCAGACACACACACACACTGACCTCACAGTGCCACACAGACACACACTGACCTCACACTGCCACATACACACTGACCTCACACTGCCACACACACACACACACACTGACCTCACACTGCCACACACACACACACTGACCTCACACTGCCACACACACACAAACTGACCTCACAGTGCCACACACACACACACGCTGACCTGACACTGCCACACACACACTGACCTCACACTCCACACGCACACACGCTGACCTCACACTGCCACAGACACAAAAGCTGACCTCACACTGCCACACACACACGCTGGCCTCAAACAGCCACACACACACATGCTGACCTCACACTGCCACACGCACTCACGCTGACCTCACACTGCCACACACACACACGCTGACCTCACACTGCCACACACACACGCTGACCTCACACTGCCACACACACACACACACACTGACCACACACTGCCACACACACACACACACGCTGACCTCACACTGCCACACACACACACACACACGCTGACCTCACACTGCCACACACACACACACACTGACCTCACACTGCCACACACACACAAACTGACATAACACGACCACACACACACACACACTGACCTCACGCTGCCACATACACACACAAACACACACACTGACCTCACACTGCCACACAGAAACACAAACACGCTGACCTCACACTGCAACACACACACACACACGCTGACCTCACAATGCCACACACACACACACACACTGACCTCACTCTGCCACAAACACACACCCACTCACTGACCTCACACTGCCACACACACACAAACTCTGACCTCACACTGCCACACACACACAAACTGACATAACACAGCCACACACACACACACACTGATCTCGCCCTGCCACACACACACAAACTGACATAACATGGCCACACACACACACTGACCTCACACTGCCACACACACACAAACTGACATAACACTGCCTCACACACACACACACTGACCTCACACTGCCACACACACACACACACACACTGCCCTCACACTGCCACACACACATGCTGACCTCACACTGCCACACACACACACACAACACACACTGCCACACACACACACACACGCTGACCTCACACTGCCACACACACACACACACACTGACCTCACACTGCCACACACACACAAACTGACATAACACAGCCGCACACTCACACACTGATCTCGCCGTGCCACACACACACAAACTGACATAACACGGCCACACACACACACACACGCTGACCTCACACAGCCACACGCACACACGCTGAACTCACACTGCCACACACACACAGGCTGACCTCACACTGGCACACACACACGCTGACCTCACACTGCCACACACACACACACACACTGACCACACACTGTTACACACACTCACACACACGCTGACCTCAAACTGCCACACACACACACATTGACCTCACATTGCCACACACACACTGAACTCACACCGCCACACACACGCTGACCATACACTGGCACACACACACACACCCACACACACTGACCTCACACTGCCACAAACACACAATGACCTCACACTGCCACACACACACACACACACACACGTTGACCTCACAGTGCCACACACACACACACTGACCTCACACTGCCAGACACACACACACACTGACCTCACAGTGCCACACAGACACACACTGACCTCACACTGCCACATACACACTGACCTCACACTGCCACACACACAAACACACACTGACCTCACACTGCCACACACACACACACTGACCTCACACTGCCACACACACACAAACTGACCTCACAGTGCCACACACACACACACGCTGACCTGACACTGCCACACACACACTGACCTCACACTCCACACTCACACACGCTGACCTCACACTGCCACAGACACAAATGCTGACCTCACACTGCCACACACACACGCTGGCCTCAAACAGCCACACACACACATGCTGACCTCACACTGCCACACGCACTCACGCTGACCTCACACTGCCACACACACACACGCTGACCTCACACTGCCACACACACACGCTGACCTCACACTGCCACACACACACACACACACTGACCACACACTGCCACACACACACACACACGCTGACCTCACACTGCCACACACACACACACACGCTGACCTCACACTGCCACACACACACACACACTGACCTCACACTGCCACACACACAAACTGACATAACACGACCACACACACACACACACTGACCTCACGCTGCCACATACACACACAAACACACACACTGACCTCACACTGCCACACAGAAACACAAACACGCTGACCTCACACTGCAACACACACACACACACGCTGACCTCACAATGCCACACACACACACACACACTGACCTCACTCTGCCACACACACACACCCACTCACTGACCTCACACTGCCACACACACACAAACTCTGACCTCACACTGCCACACACACACAAACTGACATAACACAGCCACACACACACACACACTGATCTCACCCTGCCACACACACACAAACTGACATAACATGGCCACACACACACACTGACCTGACACTGCCACACACACACAAACTGACATAACACTGCCTCACACACACACACACTGACCTCACACTGCCACACACACACACACACACTGCCCTCACACTGCCACACACACATGCTGACCTCACACTGCCACACACACACACACAACACACACTGCCACACACACACACACACGCTGACCTCACACTGCCACACACACACACACACAGACCTCACACTGCCACACACACACAAACTGACATAACACAGCCACACACTCACACACTGATCTCGCCGTGCCACACACACAAAAACTGACATAACACGGCCACACACACACACACACACTGACCTCACACTGCCACACAAACACAAACTGACATAACACTGCCACACACACACACTGACCTCACACCGCCACACACACACACACACACTGCCCTCACACTGCCACATAAACACACACTGACCTCACACTGCCACACACACACACACTGACCTCACACTGCCACATAAGCACACACTGACCTCACACTGCCACACACACACACGCTGACCTCACACTGCCACACACACACACACTGACATAACACTGCCACACTCACACACACTACCACACACACAGACATCACACTGCCCCACACACACACACACACTGACCTCACACTGCCACACACACACACTCACACTGACCTCACACTGCTACACACACACACACTGACCTCACACTGCCACACACACAAACACGCTGACCTCACACTGCCATATACACACACACACACTGACCTCACACTGCCACACACACACACACACACACTGACCTCACACTGCCACACACACACACACGCTGTCCTCTCACTGCCACACACACACACACGCTGACCTCACACTGCCATATACACACACACACACTGACCTCACACTGCCACACACACACAAAGACCTCACACTGCCACACACACACAAAAGCTGACCTCACAGTGCCACACACACACAGACACCGACTTCACACTGCCACACACACACACACGCTGACCTCACACTGCCACACACACACACACACACACAAGCTGAGTTCACACTGCCACACACACACACACACGCTGACCTCACACTGCCCCACACACACGCACACTCTGACCTCACACTGCCACACACACACACACACTGATCTCAAACTGCAACACACACACACACGCTGACCTCACACTGCCACGCACACACACAAATATACACACACTGACTTCACACTGCCACAAACACACACACGCTGACCTCACACTGCCACACACAAACACACACACACACGGACCACACAATGCCACACACACACACACACACACACAGACCTCACACTGCCACACACACACACGCTGACCTCAAACTGCAACACACACACACACACACACGCTGACCTCACACTGCCACACACAAACACACGCTGACATCACACTGCCACACACACACATGCTGTCCTCACACTGCCACACACACACACAATCGCTGACCTCACAATGCCACACACACACACAAACACAGACACGCTGACCTCACACTGCCACACACACACACACACACTGACCTCACACTGCCACACACACACACACACTGACCTCACAGTGCCACAGAAACACACACACACGCTGACCTCACACTGCCACACACACACACACTGACATAACACTGCCACACTCACACACACTGCCAAACACACACACACTGACCTCACACTGCCACACACACACACACACTGACCTCACACTGCCACACACACACACACTCACACTGACCTCACACTGCTACACACACACACTCTGACCTCACACTGCCAAACACACACACACATGCTGACTTCACATTGCCACACACACACACACGCTGACCTCACACTGCCACACACACACACACACACACACGCTGATCTCACACTGCCATAAACAGACACACACACTGACCTCACACTGCCACACAGACACACAGACCTCACACTGCCACACACACACAAAAGCTGACCTCACACTGCCACACACACACACACACGCTGAGTTTACACTGCCACACACACGGTGACCTCACACTGCCCCACACACACACACACACTGACCTCACACTGCCACACACACACACACGCTGACCTCACACTGCCACACACACACACAATGACCTCATACTGCCACACACACACACACACGCACACACACATACACACGCTGACTTCACACTGCCACAAACACACACACGCTGACCTCACACTGCCATACACAAACACACACACACACAGACCTCTCACTGCCACACACAAACACACGCTGACCTCACACTGCCACACAAACACACACACACATGCTGACCTCACACTGCCACACACACACACACACACTGACCTCACACTGCCACACACAAACACACGCTGTCATCACACTGCCGCACACAAACATACACTGACCTCAAACTGCATAACACACACACACCCGCTGACCGCACACTGCCACACACACACACACTCGCTGACCTCAGACTGCCACACACACACACACTTGCTGACCTCACACTGCCACACACACACATACACACACACACGCTGACCTCACACTGCCACACACACACACACACACACACACTCACTGACATAACACTGCCACACTCACACACACTACCACACACACACACTGACATCACACTGCCACACACACACACACACACACACACACTGACCTCACAGTGCCACACAGAAACACACACTCGCTGACCTCACACTGCCACAAACACACACACACACACACTGACATAACACTGCCACACTCACACACACTACCTCACACACACACACTGACATCACACTGCCACACACACACACACACTGACCTCACACTGCCACACACACACACCGACCTCACACTGCCACACACACACACACTGACCTCACACTGCCACACACACACACACACTGACCTCACACTGCCACACACACACAAACTGACATAACACAGCCACACACACACACACTGACCTCACCCTGCCACACACACACACACACTGACCTCACACTGCCACACACACACACACTGACCTCATACTGCCACACACAGACACACACACTCACACACTCACACACAGACCTCACACTGCCACACAGATACACACTGACCTCACACTGCCACACACACAAACTGACCTCACACCGCCACACAGATACACACTGACCTCACACTGCCACACACACACACACACTGACCTCACAGTGCCACACACACACAGACACACTGACCTCATACTGCCACACACACACACACTGACCTCACACTGCCACACAAACTCACACACTGACCTCACACTGCCACACACACACAGACACACTGACTTCACACTGCCACACACACACACACTGACCTCACACTGCCACACACAGACACACACACACACAGACTGACCTCACACTGCCACACACACACAAACACACACACTGACCTCACACTGCCACACACAAACACACAAACATGCTGACCTCACACTGCCACACACACACACACACACGCTGATTTCACACTGCCACACACACACGCTGACCTCACACAGCCACACGCACACACGCTGAACTCACACTGCCACACACACACACGCTGACCTCACACTGGCACACACACACGCTGACCTCACACTGGCACACACACACGCTGACCTCACACTGCCACACACACACACACACACTGACCACACACTGTTACACACACACACACACACGCTGACCTCACACTGCCACACACACACACACTGACCTCACACTGCCACACACACACACACTGACCTCATACTGCCACACACAGACACACACACTCACACACTCACACACTGACCTCACACTGCCACACAGATACACACTGACCTCACACTGCCACAGACACATACTGACCTCACACTGCCGCACAGATACACACTGACCTCACACTGCCACACACACACACACACACACACGCTGACCTCACAGTGCCACACACACACAGAGACACTGACCTCATACTGCCACACACACACACACTGACCTCACACTGCCACACACACTCACACACTGACCTCACACTGCCACACACACACAGACACAATGACTTCACACTGCCACACACACACACTGACCTCACACTGCCACAAACACACACACACAGACTGACCTCACACTGCCACACACAAACAAACACACACACTGACCTCACACTGCCACACACACACACACAAACATGCTGACCTCACACTGCCACACACACACACACACGCTGACCTCACACTCCCAAACACACACACACACACACACGCTGAACTCACACAGCCACACACACACACACACGCTGACCTCACACTGCCATACACACACACACACTGACCTCACACTGCCACACACACAGACGCTGACCTCACACTGCCACACACACACGCTGACCTCACACAGCCACACGCACACACGCTGAACTCACACTGCCACACACACACACGCTGACCTCACACTGCCACACACACACGCTGACCTCACACTGCCACACACACACGCTGACCTCACACTGCCACACACACACACACACACTGACCTCACACTGCCACACACACACACACACTGACCTCAAACTGCCACACGCACACACACTGACCTCACACTGCCACACACACACAAACTGACATAACACAGCCACACACACACACACTGACCTCACCCAGCCACACACACACAAACTGACATAACAAGGCCACACACACACACACTGACCTCACACTGCCACATACACACACAAACACACACACTGACCTCACACTGCCACACAGACACACAAACACGCTGACCTCACACTGCAACACCCACACACACACGCTGACCTCACAATGCCACACACACACACACACACACTGACCTCACTCTGCCACACACACACACACACTCACTGACCTCACACTGCCACACACACAGACGCTGACCTCACACTGCCACACACACACGCTGACCTCACACAGCCACACACACACACGCTGACCTCACACTGACACACACACACGCTGACCTCACACTGCCACACACACACGCTGACCTCACACTGCCACACACACACACACACACTGACCACACACTGCCACACACACACACACACTGACCTCAAACTGCCACACGCACACACACTGACCTCACACTGCCACACACACACAAACTGACATAACACAGCCACACACACACACACTGACCTCACCCAGCCACACACACACAAACTGACATAACAAGGCCACACACACACACACTGACCTCACACTGCCACATACACACACAAACACACACACTGACCTCACACTGCCACACAGACACACAAACACGCTGACCTCACACTGCAACACACATACACACACGCTGACCTCACATGGCCACACACACACACACACACACTGACCTCACTCTGCCACACACACACACACACTCACTGACCTCACACTGCCACACACCACACAAACTCTGACCCTCACACTGCCAAAACAACACTGACTCACACTGCCACACACACACACACTGACCTCACACTGCCACCACACACACTGACCTCACATTGCCACACACCACGCTGACATCACATTGCCACACACACACACACACCACACACACACTGACCTCACACTGCCACACACAGACACACACTGACCTCACACTGCCACACCAAAACACATTGACCTCACATTGCCACACACACACTGAACTCACACGCCACACACACTGCTGACCATACACTGGCACAAAACACACACACCCCACATCACTGACCTCACACTGCCACACACACACACGCTGACCTCACACTTCCACACACACAAACACACACACACTGACCTCACATTGCCATAAACAAACACACAATGACCTCACACTGCCACACAAACACACACACACGCTGACCTCACACTGCCACACACACACACACTGACCTCACACTGCCACAAACACACACACAATGACCTCACACTGCCACACACACACACACACACACGCTGACCTCACACTGCCACACACACACACACTGACCTCACACTGCCACACACACACACACACTGACCTCACAGTGACACACAGACACACACTGACCTCACACTGCCACATACACACTGACCTCACACTGCCACACACACACACTGACATCACACTGCCACACACACACACACTGACCTCACACTGCCACACACACACACACTGACCTCACAGTGCCACACACACACACACGCTGACCTGACACTGCCACACACACACTGACCTCACACTCCACACGCACACACGCTGACCTCACACTGCCACAGACACACACGCTGACCTCACACTGCCACACACACACGCTGACCTCACACAGCCACACACACACACGCTGACCTCACACTGCCACACGCACTCACGCTGACCTCACAATGCCACACACACACACACAAACATGCTGACCTCACACTGCCACACACACACACACACGCTGACCTCACACTGCCAAACACACACACACACACACACGCTGAACTCACACTGCCACACACACACACACACGCTGACCTCACACTGCCATACACACACACACACTGACCTCACACTGCCACACACACAGACGCTGACCTCACACTGCCACACACACACGCTGACCTCACACAGCCACACGCACACACGCTGAACTCACACTGCCACACACACACACGCTGACCTCACACTGCCACACACACACGCTGACCTCACACTGCCACACACACATGCTGACCTCACACTGCCACACACACACACACACACTGACCACACACTGCCACACACACACACACTCTGACCTCAAACTGCCACACGCACACACTCTGACCTCACACTGCCACACACACACAAACTGACATAACACAGCCACACACACACACACTGACCTCACCCTGCCACACACACACAAACTGACATAACAAGGCCACACACACACACACTGACCTCACACTGCCACATACACACACAAACACACACACTGACCTCACACTGCCACACAGACACACAAACACGCTGACCTCACACTGCAACACCCACACACACACGCTGACCTCACAATGCCACACACACACACACACACACTGACCTCACTCTGCCACACACACACACACACTCACTGACCTCACACTGCCACACACACAGACGCTGACCTCACACTGCCACACACACACGCTGACCTCACACAGCCACACGCACACACGCTGAACTCACACTGCCACACACACACACGCTGACCTCACACTGCCACACACACACGCTGACCTCACACTGCCACACACACACACACACACTGACCACACACTGCCACACACACACACACACTGACCTCAAACTGCCACACGCACACACACTGACCTCACACTGCCACACACACACAAACTGACATAACACAGCCACACACACACACACTGACCTCACCCAGCCACACACACACAAACTGACATAACAAGGCCACACACACACACACTGACCTCACACTGCCACATACACACACAAACACACACACTGACCTCACACTGCCACACAGACACACAAACACGCTGACCTCACACTGCAACACCCACACACACACGCTGACCTCACAATGCCACACACACACACACACACACTGACCTCACTCTGCCACACACACACACACACTCACTGACCTCACACTGCCACAACCACACAAACTCTGACCTCACACTGCCAAAAACACACTGACCTCACACTGCCACACACACACACACTGACCTCACACTGCCACACACACACTGACCTCACATTGCCACACACACGCTGACATCACATTGCCACACACACACACACACACACACACACACTGACCTCACACTGCCACACACAGACACACACTGACCTCACACTGCCACACACAAACACATTGACCTCACATTGCCACACACACACTGAACTCACACCGCCACACACACGCTGACCATACACTGGCACAAACACACACACCCACACACACTGACCTCACACTGCCACACACAGACGCTGACCTCACACTTCCACACACACAAACACACACACACTGACCTCACACTGCCACAAACAAACACACAATGACCTCACACTGCCACACAAACACACACACACGCTGACCTCACACTGCCACACACACACACACTGACCTCACACTGCCACAAACACACACACAATGACCTCACACTGCCACACACACACACACACACACGCTGACCTCACACTGCCACACACACACACACTGACCTCACACTGCCACACACACACACACACTGACCTCACAGTGCCACACAGACACACACTGACCTCACACTGCCACATACACACTGACCTCACACTGCCACACACACACACTGACATCACACTGCCACACACACACACACTGACCTCACACTGCCACACACACACACACTGACCTCACAGTGCCACACACACACACACGCTGACCTGACACTGCCACACACACACTGACCTCACACTCCACACGCACACACGCTGACCTCACACTGCCACAGACACACACGCTGACCTCACACTGCCACACACACACGCTGACCTCACACAGCCACACACACACACGCTGACCTCACACTGCCACACGCACTCACGCTGACCTCACAATGCCACACACACACACCCTGACCTCACACTGCCACACACACACGCTGACCTCACACTGCCACACACACAAACACATTCACTGACCTCACACTGCCACACACACACAAACTCTGACCTCACACTGCCAAAAACACACTGACCTCACAATGCCACACACACACACGCTGACCTCACACTGCCACCCACACATATGCTGACCTCACACTGCCTCACACACACACACACACGCTGACCTCACACTGCCACCCACAAATACGCTGACCTCACACTGCCTCACACTCACAAACACACACGCTGACCTCACACTGCCAAACACAAACACACATGCTGACCTCACACTGCCACACACACACACACACACACAAAAACACTGACCTCACACTGCCACACACACACACAAAAACACACACTGACCTCACACTGCCACACAGACACACAAACTCGCTGACCTCACACTGCAACACACACACACACACGCTGACCTCACATTGCCACACACACACACACACACTGACCTCACACTGCCACACACACACACACTGACCTCACACTGCCACACACAGACACACACTGACCTCACACTGCCACACACACACACATTGACCTCACATTGCCACACACACACTGAATTCACACCGCCACACACACGCTGACCATACACTGGCACACACACACACACCCACACACACTGACCACACACTGCCACACACACACACACTGACCTCACACTGCCACACACACACACACACACTGACCTCACACTGCCACAAACACACACACAATGACCTCACACTGCCACACACACACACACACACACACACGCTGACCTCACACTGCCACACACACACACACTGACCTCACACTGCCACACACACACACACACACTGACCTCACAGTGCCACACATACACACACTGACCTCACCCTGCCACATACACACTGACCTCACACTGCCACACACACTGACCTCACACTGCCACACACAGACACACTGACCTCACACTGCCACACACACACACACTGACCTCACAGTGCCACACACACACACACGCTGACCTGACACTGCCACACACACACTGACCTCACACATCCTCACGCACACACGCTGACCTCACACTGCCACAGACACACACGCTGACCTCACACAGCCACACACACACACGCTGACCTCACACTGCCACACGCACTCACGCTGACCTCACACTGCCACACACACACACGCTGACCTCACACTACCACACACACTCACACACACACTGACCACACACTGCCACACACACAAACACATGCTGACCTCACACTGCCACACACACACACACACTGACCTCACTCTGCCACACACACACAAATTGACATAACACTGCCATACACACACACACTGACCTCACACTGCCACACACACACACACACTGCCCTCACACTGCCACATAAACACACACTGACCTCACACTGCCACACACACACACACTGACCTCACACTGCCACATAAAGACACACTGACCTCACTTTGCCACACACACACACGCTGACCTCACACGGCCACACACACACACACACACTGACATAACACTGCCTCACACACACTGACCTCACACTGCCACACACACACACTCACACTGACCTCACACTGCTACACACACACACACTGACCTCACACTGCCACAGACACACACACGCTGACCTCACACTGCCACAAACACACACACGCTGACCTCACACTGCTACATACACGCACACACACTGACCTCACACTGCCACACACACACACACACACTGACCTCACCCTGCCACACACACACACACGCTGACCTCACTCTGCCACCCACACACACACGCTGACCTCACAGTGCCATATACACACACACACACCGACCTCACACTGCCACACACACACACAGACCTCACACTGCCACACACACACAAAAGCTGACCTCACACTGCCACACACACACACACACCGACCTCACACTGCCACACACACACACACAAGCTGAGTTCACACTGCCACACACACACACACGCTGAACTCACACTGCCCCACACACACACACACACTGACCTCACACTGCCACACACACACACACTGACCTCAAACTGCCACACACACACACACTGACCTCATACTGCCACACACACACACACACACTCACACACTGACCTCACAATGCCATACACATACAGAGACGCTGACCTCACACTGCCACACACACACACACGCTGACCTCACACTGCCACACACACACATGCTGACCTCAAACTGCCACACACACACACACCCGCTGACCTCATACTGCCACACACACTCACGCTGACCTCACACTGCCGCACACACACACACTCTGACCTCACACTGCAACACACACACACACGCTGACCTCACACTGCCACGCACACACAAAAACATACACACACTGACTTCACACTGCCACAAACACACACACGCTGACCTCACACTGCCACACACAAACACACACACACACGGACCACACAATGCCACACACACTCACACACACACACAGACCTCACACTGCCACACACACACACGCTGACCTCAAACTGCCACACAAACACACACAAACACGCTGACCTCACACTGCCGCACACACACACACACGCTGACCTCACACTGCCACACACAAACACATGCTGACATCACACTGCCACACACACACACACACACACACTGACATAACACTGCCACACTCACACACTGACCTCACACTGCCACATAAAGACACACTGACCTCACTTTGCCACACACACACAAGCTGACCTCACACGGCCACACACACACACACACACTGACATAACACTGCCCCACACACACTGACCTCACACTGCCAGACACACACACTCACACTGACCTCACACTGCTACACACACACACACTGACCTCACACTGCCACAGACACACACACGCTGACCTCACACTGCCACACACACACACACACACACACACTGACATAACACTGTTACACTCACAAACACTACCACACACAGACACTGACATCACACTGCCACACACACACACACACACACACACACACACACACTGACCTCACAGTGCCACACAAAAACACACACTCGCTGACCTCACACTGCCACACACACACATACACACACACACGCTGACCTCACACTGCCACACACACACACACACACACACACTGACATAACACTGTTACACTCACACACACTACCACACACTCACACTGACATCACACTGCCACACACACACACACACTGACCTCACACTGCCACACACACACACACACACTGACCTCACACTGCCACACACACACACACACTGACCTCACACTGCCATACACATACAGAGACGCTGACCTCACACTGCCACACACACACGCTGACCTCACACTGCCACACACACACACACGCTGACCTCACACTGCCATATACACACACACACACTGACCTCACACTGCCACACACACACACCGACCTCACACTGCCACACACACACACACTGACCTCATACTGCCACACACACACACACACTGACCTCACACTGCCACACACACACACACTGACCTCACACTGCCACACACACACACACACACACACACACTCACACACTCACACTCTGACCTCACACTGCCACACAGATACACACTGACCTCACACTGCCACACACACAAACTGACCTCACACTGCCACACAGATACACACTGACCTCACACTGCCACACACACACACCACACACACACTGACCTCACAGTGCACACACACACCAGACACACTGACCTCATAGTGCCACACACACACACACTGACCTCACACTGCCACACAAACTCACACACTGACCTCACACTGCCACACACACACAGACACACTGACTTCACACTGACACACACACACACACTGACCTCACACTGCCACACACACACACACACACAGACTGACCTCACACTGCCACACACACACAAACATGCTGACCTCACACTGCCACACACACACACACACGCTGACCTCACACTGCCACACACACACGCTGACCTCACACAGCCACACGCACACACGCTGAACTCACACTGCCACACACACACACGCTGACCTCACACTGGCACACACACACAAGCTGACCTCACACTGCCACACACACACACACACACTGACCTCACACTGCCACACACACACACACACACGCTGACCTCAAACTGCCACACACAGACACACTGACCTCACATTGCCACACAAGCACTGACATCACACTGCCACACACAAGCTGACCTCACACTGCCAAACACACACAGACACCCACACACAATGACCTCACACTGCCACAAACACACAATGACCTCACACTGCCACACACACACACACACACACGTTGACCTCACAGTGCCACACACACACACACTGACCTCACACTGCCACACACACACACACTGACCTCACACTGCCACACAGACACACACTGACCTCACACTGCCACACACACACTGACCTCACACTGCCACACACACAGACACACACTGACCTCACACTGCCACACACACTCTCACTGACCTCACACTGCCACACACACACAAACTGACCTCACACTGCCACACACACACACACGCTGACCTGACACTGCCACACACACACTGACCTCACACTCCACACGCACACACGCTGACCTCACACTGCCACAGACACAAATGCTGACCTCACACTGCCACACACACACGCTGGCCTCAAACAGCCACACACACACACGCTGACCTCACACTGCCACACGCACTCACGCTGACCTCACACTGCCACACACACACACGCTGACCTCACACTGCCACACACACACACACACACTGACCACACACTGCCACACACACACACACACACACTGACCACACACTGCCACACACACACACACACGCTGACCTCACACTGCCACACACACACACACACTGACCTCACCCTGCCACACACACACAAACTGACATAACACGACCACACACACACACACACTGACCTCACACTGCCACATACACACACACACACACTGACCTCACACTGCCCACACAGACACACAAACACGCTGACCTCACACTGCACACACACACACACACGCTGACCTCACAATGCCACACACAAACACACACACCTGACCTCACTCTGCCACACACACACACACACACACGCTGACCTCACACTGCCACACACACACACACTGACCTCACACTGCCACAAACACACAAACTGACATAACACAGCCACACACACACACACACTGATCTCGCCCTGCCACACACACACAAACTGACATAACACGGCCACACACTGACCTCACACTGCCACACGCACACAAACTGACATAACACTGCCACACACACACACACTGACCTCACACTGCCACACACACACACACACACTGCCCTCACACTGCCACACACACATGCTGACCTCACACTGCCACACACACACACACAACACACACTGCCACACACACACACACACGCTGACCTCACACTGCCACACACACACACACACACTGACCTCACACTGCCACACACACACAAACTGACATAACACAGCCACACACACACACACTGATCTCGCCCTGCCACACACACACAAACTGACATAACACGGCCACACACACACACACACGCTGACCTCACACAGCCACACGCACACACACTGACCTCACACTGCCACACACACACAGGCTGACCTCACACTGGCACACACACACACGCTGACCTCACACTGCCACACACACACACACACACTGACCACACACTGTTACACACACTCACACACACGCTGACCTCAAACTGCCACACACACACACATTGACCTCACATTGCCACACACACACTGAACTCACACCGCCACACACACGCTGACCATACACTGGCACACACACACACACCCACACACACTGACCTCACACTGCCACAAACACACAATGACCTCACACTGCCACACACACACACACACACACACGTTGACCTCACAGTGCCACACACACACACACTGACCTCACACTGCCAGACACACACACACACTGACCTCACAGTGCCACACAGACACACACTGACCTCACACTGCCACATACACACTGACCTCACACTGCCACACACACACACACACACTGACCTCACACTGCCACACACACACACACTGACCTCACACTGCCACACACACACAAACTGACCTCACAGTGCCACACACACACACACGCTGACCTGACACTGCCACACACACACTGACCTCACACTCCACACGCACACACGCTGACCTCACACTGCCACAGACACAAATGCTGACCTCACACTGCCACACACACACGCTGGCCTCAAACAGCCACACACACACATGCTGACCTCACACTGCCACACGCACTCACGCTGACCTCACACTGCCACACACACACACGCTGACCTCACACTGCCACACACACACGCTGACCTCACACTGCCACACACACACACACACACTGACCACACACTGCCACACACACACACACACGCTGACCTCACACTGCCACACACACACACACACGCTGACCTCACACTGCCACACACACACACACACTGACCTCACACTGCCACACACACAAACTGACATAACACGACCACACACACACACACACTGACCTCACGCTGCCACATACACACACAAACACACACACTGACCTCACACTGCCACACAGAAACACAAACACGCTGACCTCACACTGCAACACACACACACACACGCTGACCTCACAATGCCACACACACACACACACACTGACCTCACTCTGCCACACACACACACACACTCACTGACCTCACACTGCCACACACACACAAACTCTGACCTCACACTGCCACACACACACAAACTGACATAACACAGCCACACACACACACACACTGATCTCGCCCTGCCACACACACACAAACTGACATAACATGGCCACACACACACACTGACCTGACACTGCCACACACACACAAACTGACATAACACTGCCTCACACACACACACACTGACCTCACACTGCCACACACACACAATGACCTCACACTGCCACACACACACACACACACACACGTTGACCTCACAGTGCCACACACACACACACTGACCTCACACTGCCAGACACACACACACACTGACCTCACAGTGCCACACAGACACACACTGACCTCACACTGCCACATACACACTGACCTCACACTGCCACACACACACACACACTCACTGACCTCACACTGCCACACACACACAAACTCTGACCTCACACTGCCACACACACACACGCTGACCTCACAGTGCCACACACACACACATGCTTACCTCACACTGCCACACACACACACACACGCTGACCTCACACTGCCACAGACACAAATGCTGACCTCACACTGCCACACACACACGCTGACCTCACACAGCCACACACACACATGCTGACCTCACACTGCCACACGCACTCACGCTGACCTCACACTGCCACACACACACACGCTGACCTCACACTGCCACACACACACGCTGACCTCACACTGCCACACACACACACACACACTGACCACACACTGCCACACACACACACACACGCTGACCTCACACTGCCACACACACACACACACGCTGACCTCACACTGCCACACACACACACACACTGACCTCACACTGCCACACACACACAAACTGACATAACACGACCACACACACACACACACTGACCTCACACTGCCACATACACACACAAACACACACACTGACCTCACACTGCCACACAGACACACAAACACGCTGACCTCACACTGCAACACACACACACACACGCTGATCTCACAATGCCACACACACACACACACACTGACCTCACTCTGCCACAAACACACACACACTCACTGACCTCACACTGCCACACACACACACACTCTGACCTCACACTGCCACACACACACAAACTGACATAACACAGCCACACACACACACACACTGATCTCGCCCTGCCACACACACACAAACTGACATAACATGGCCACACACACACACTGACCTCACACTGCCACACACACACAAACTGACATAACACTGCCTCACACACACACACACTGACCTCACACTGCCACACACACACACACACACACTGCCCTCACACTGCCACACACACATGCTGACCTCACACTGCCACACACACACACACAACACACACTGCCACACACACACACACACGCTGACCTCACACTGCCACACACACACACACACACTGACCTCACACTGCCACACACACACAAACTGACATAACACAGCCGCACACTCACACACTGATCTCGCCGTGCCACACACACACAAACTGACATAACACGGCCACACACACACACACACGCTGACCTCACACAGCCACACGCACACACGCTGAACTCACACTGCCACACACACACAGGCTGACCTCACACTGGCACACACACACGCTGACCTCACACTGCCACACACACACACACACACTGACCACACACTGTTACACACACTCACACACACGCTGACCTCAAACTGCCACACACACACACATTGACCTCACATTGCCACACACACACTGAACTCACACCGCCACACACACGCTGACCATACACTGGCACACACACACACACCCACACACACTGACCTCACACTGCCACAAACACACAATGACCTCACACTGCCACACACACACACACACACACACGTTGACCTCACAGTGCCACACACACACACACTGACCTCACACTGCCAGACACACACACACACTGACCTCACAGTGCCACACAGACACACACTGACCTCACACTGCCACATACACACTGACCTCACACTGCCACACACACACACACACACTGACCTCACACTGCCACACACACACACACTGACCTCACACTGCCACACACACACAAACTGACCTCACAGTGCCACACACACACACACGCTGACCTGACACTGCCACACACACACTGACCTCACACTCCACACGCACACACGCTGACCTCACACTGCCACAGACACAAATGCTGACCTCACACTGCCACACACACACGCTGGCCTCAAACAGCCACACACACACATGCTGACCTCACACTGCCACACGCACTCACGCTGACCTCACACTGCCACACACACACACGCTGACCTCACACTGCCACACACACACACGGACCTCACACTGCCACACACACACGCTGACCTCACACTGCCGCACACACACACACGCTGTCCTCACACTGCCACACTGCCACACACACACACACATGCTGACCTCACACTGCCACACACACACACGCACTGACCTCACACTGCCACACACACAAACTGACCTCACACTGCCACACACACACACACACTGACCTCACACTGCCACACACAAACACAAACACACACACTGACCTCACACTGCCACACAGAAACACAAACACGCTGACCTCACACTGCAACACACACACACACACGCTGACCTCACAATGCCACACACACACACACACACTGACCTCACTCTGCCACACACACACACCCACTCACTGACCTCACACTGCCACACACACACAAACTCTGACCTCACACTGCCACACACACACAAACTGACATAACACAGCCACACACACACACACACTGATCTCGCCCTGCCACACACACACAAACTGACATAACATGGCCACACACACACACTGACCTGACACTGCCACACACACACAAACTGACATAACACTGCCTCACACACACACACACTGACCTCACACTGCCACACACATCCAATCAAATCACACTGCCACACATACAAACACACTGACCTCACACTGCCACAAACACATATGCTGACCTCACACGGCCACACACATGCACAAACACACACACACTGACCTCACAGTGCCACACAGACACACACTGACCTCACACTGCCACATACACACTGACCTCACACTGCCACACACACACACACACACTGACCTCACACTGACACACACACACACACTGACCTCACACTGCCACACACACACAAACTGACCTCACAGTGCCACACACACACACACGCTGACCTGACACTGCCACACACACACTGACCTCACACTCCACACGCACACACGCTGACCTCACACTGCCACAGACACAAATGCTGACCTCACACTGCCACACACACACGCTGGCCTCAAACAGCCACACACACACATGCTGACCTCACACTGCCACACGCACTCACGCTGACCTCACACTGCCACACACACACACGCTGACCTCACACTGCCACACACACACGCTGACCTCACACTGCCACACACACACACACACACTGACCACACACTGCCACACACACACACACACGCTGACCTCACACTGCCACACACACACACACACGCTGACCTCACACTGCCACACACACACACACACTGACCTCACACTGCCACACACACACAAACTGACATAACACGACCACACACACACACACACACTGACCTCACGCTGCCACATACACACACAAACACACACACTGACCTCACACTGCCACACAGAAACACAAACACGCTGACCTCACACTGCAACACACACACACACACGCTGACCTCACAATGCCACACACACACACACACACTGACCTCACTCTGCCACAAACACACACCCACTCACTGACCTCACACTGCCACACACACACAAACTCTGACCTCACACTGCCACACACACACAAACTGACATAACACAGCCACACACACACACACACTGATCTCGCCCTGCCACACACACACAAACTGACATAACATGGCCACACACACACACTGACCTCACACTGCCACACACACACAAACTGACATAACACTGCCTCACACACACACACACTGACCTCACACTGCCACACACACACACACACACACTGCCCTCACACTGCCACACACACATGCTGACCTCACACTGCCACACACACACACACAACACACACTGCCACACACACACACACACGCTGACCTCACACTGCCACACACACACACACACACTGACCTCACACTGCCACACACACACAAACTGACATAACACAGCCGCACACTCACACACTGATCTCGCCGTGCCACACACACACAAACTGACATAACACGGCCACACACACACACACACGCTGACCTCACACAGCCACACGCACACACGCTGAACTCACACTGCCACACACACACAGGCTGACCTCACACTGGCACACACACACGCTGACCTCACACTGCCACACACACACACACACACTGACCACACACTGTTACACACACTCACACACACGCTGACCTCAAACTGCCACACACACACACATTGACCTCACATTGCCACACACACACTGAACTCACATCGCCACACACACGCTGACCATACACTGGCACACACACACACACCCACACACACTGACCTCACACTGCCACAAACACACAATGACCTCACACTGCCACACACACACACACACACACGTTGACCTCACAGTGCCACACACACACACACTGACCTCACACTGCCAGACACACACACACACTGACCTCACAGTGCCACACAGACACACACTGACCTCACACTGCCACATACACACTGACCTCACACTGACACACACACACACACACACTGACCTCACACTGCCACACACACACACACTGACCTCACACTGCCACACACACACAAACTGACCTCACAGTGCCACACACACACACACGCTGACCTGACACTGCCACACACACACTGACCTCACACTCCACACGCACACACGCTGACCTCACACTGCCACAGACACAAATGCTGACCTCACACTGCCACACACACACGCTGGCCTCAAACAGCCACACACACACATGCTGACCTCACACTGCCACACGCACTCACGCTGACCTCACACTGCCACACACACACACGCTGACCTCACACTGCCACACACACACGCTGACCTCACACTGCCACACACACACACACACACTGACCACACACTGCCACACACACACACACACGCTGACCTCACACTGCCACACACACACACACACGCTGACCTCACACTGCCACACACACACACACACTGACCTCACACTGCCACACACACAAACTGACATAACACGACCACACACACACACACACTGACCTCACGCTGCCACATACACACACAAACACACACACTGACCTCACACTGCCACACAGAAACACAAACACGCTGACCTCACACTGCAACACACACACACACACGCTGACCTCACAATGCCACACACACACACACACACTGACCTCACTCTGCCACACACACACACCCACTCACTGACCTCACACTGCCACACACACACAAACTCTGACCTCACACTGCCACACACACACAAACTGACATAACACAGCCACACACACACACACACTGATCTCACCCTGCCACACACACACAAACTGACATAACACGGCCACACACACACACTGACCTGACACTGCCACACACACACAAACTGACATAACACTGCCTCACACACACACACACTGACCTCACACTGCCACACACACACACACACACTGCCCTCACACTGCCACACACACATGCTGACCTCACACTGCCACACACACACACACAACACACACTGCCACACACACACACACACGCTGACCTCACACTGCCACACACACACACACACACTGACCTCACACTGCCACACACACACAAACTGACATAACACAGCCACACACTCACACACTGATCTCGCCGTGCCACACACACAAAAACTGACATAACACGGCCACACACACACACACACACTGACCTCACACTGCCACACAAACACAAACTGACATAACACTGCCACACACACACACTGACCTCACACTGCCACACCACACTCACACTGCCCTCACACTGCCACATAAACACACACTGACCTCACACTGCCACACACACACACACTGACCTCACACTGCCACATAAACACACACTGACCTCACACTGCCACACACACACACGCTGACCTCACACTGCCACACACACACACACACTGACATAACACTGCCACACTCACACACACTACCACACACACACAGACATCACACTGCCCCACACACACACACACACTGACCTCACACTGCCACACACACACACTCACACTGACCTCACACTGCTACACACACACACACTGACCTCACACTGCCACACACACACACACGCTGACCTCACACTGCCATATACACACACACACTGACCTCACACTGCCACACACACACACACACACTGACCTCACACTGCCACACACACACACACGCTGTCCTCTCACTGCCACACACACACACACACGCTGACCTCACACTGCCATATACACACACACACACTGACCTCACACTGCCACACACACACACAGACCTCACACTGCCACACACACACAAAAGCTGACCTGACACTGCCACACACACACACACACCGACTTCACACTGCCACACACACACACACGCTGACCTCACACTGCCACACACACACACACACACACAAGCTGAGTTCACACTGCCACACACACACACACACGCTGACCTCACACTGCCCCACACACACGCACACTCTGACCTCACACTGCCACACACACACACACACTGATCTCAAACTGCAACACACACACACACGCTGACCTCACACTGCCACGCACACACACAAATATACACACACTGACTTCACACTGCCACAAACACACACACGCTGACCTCACACTGCCACACACAAACACACACACACACGGACCACACAATGCCACACACACACACACACACACACACAGACCTCACACTGCCACACACACACACGCTGACCTCAAACTGCAACACACACACACACACACACGCTGACCTCACACTGCCACACACAAACACACGCTGACATCACACTGCCACACACACACATGCTGTCCTCACACTGCCACACACACACACAATCGCTGACCTCACAATGCCACACACACACACAAACACAGACACGCTGACCTCACACTGCCACACACACACACACACACTGACCTCACACTGCCACACACACACACACACTGACCTCACAGTGCCACAGAAACACACACACACGCTGACCTCACACTGCCACACACACACACACTGACATAACACTGCCACACTCACACACACTGCCAAACACACACACACTGACCTCACACTGCCACACACACACACACACTGACCTCACACTGCCACACACACACACACTCACACTGACCTCACACTGCTACACACACACACTCTGACCTCACACTGCCAAACACACACACACATGCTGACTTCACATTGCCACACACACACACACGCTGACCTCACACTGCCACACACACACACACACACACGCTGATCTCACACTGCCATAAACAGACACACACACTGACCTCACACTGCCACACAGACACACAGACCTCACACTGCCACACACACACAAAAGCTGACCTCACACTGCCACACACACACACACACGCTGAGTTTACACTGCCACACACACGGTGACCTCACACTGCCCCACACACACACACACACTGACCTCACACTGCCACACACACACACACGCTGACCTCAGACTGCCACACACACACACAATGACCTCATACTGCCACACACACACACACACACACACATACACACGCTGACTTCACACTGCCACAAACACACACACGCTGACCTCACACTGCCACACACAAACACACACACACACAGACCTCACACTGCCACACACACACACACGCTGACCTCACACTGCCACACAAACACACACACACATGCTGACCTCACACTGCCACACACACACACACACACTGACCTCACACTGCCACACACAAACACACGCTGACATCACACTGCCACACACAAACATACACTGACCTCAAACTGCATAACACACACACACCCGCTGACCGCACACTGCCACACACACACACACTCGCTGACCTCAGACTGCCACACACACACACACTCGCTGACCTCACACTGCCACACACACACACACACACACACACGCTGACCTCACACTGCCACACACACACACACACACACACACACACTGACATAACACTGCCACACTCACACACACTACCACACACACACACTGACATCACACTGCCACACACACACACACACACACACACTGACCTCACAGTGCCACACAAAAAAACACACACACGCCGATCTCACACTGCCACACACACACACACACACACACTGACATAACACTGCCACACTCACACACACTACCACACACACACACACTGACATCACACTGCCACACACACACACACACTGACCTCACACTGCCACACACATACAGAGACGCTGACCTCACACTGCCACACACACACACACTGACCTCACACTGCCACACACACACACACACTGACCTCACACTGCCACACACACACAAACTGACATAACACAGCCACACACACACACACTGACCTCACCCTGCCACACACACACACACACTGACCTCACACTGCCACACACACACACACTGACCTCATACTGCCACACACAGACACACAGACTCACACACTCACACACAGACCTCACACTGCCACACAGATACACACTGACCTCACACTGCCACACACACAAACTGACCTCACACCGCCACACAGATACACACTGACCTCACACTGCCACACACACACACACACTGACCTCACAGTGCCACACACACACAGACACACTGACCTCATACTGCCACACACACACACACTGACCTCACACTGCCACACAAACTCACACACTGACCTCACACTGCCACACACACACAGACACACTGACTTCACACTGCCACACACACACACACTGACCTCACACTGCCACACACAGACACACACACACACAGACTGACCTCACACTGCCACACACACACAAACACACACACTGACCTCACACTGCCACACACAAACACACAAACATGCTGACCTCACACTGCCACACACACACACACACGCTGATTTCACACTGCCACACACACACGCTGACCTCACACAGCCACACGCACACACGCTGAACTCACACTGCCACACACACACACGCTGACCTCACACTGGCACACACACACGCTGACCTCACACTGGCACACACACACGCTGACCTCACACTGCCACACACACACACACACACTGACCACACACTGTTACACACACACACACACACGCTGACCTCAAACTGCCACACACACACACACTGACCTCACACTGCCACACACACACACACTGACCTCATACTGCCACACACAGACACACACACTCACACACTCACACACTGACCTCACACTGCCACACAGATACACACTGACCTCACACTGCCACAGACACATACTGACCTCACACTGCCGCACAGATACACACTGACCTCACACTGCCACACACACACACACACACACACGCTGACCTCACAGTGCCACACACACACAGAGACACTGACCTCATACTGCCACACACACACACACTGACCTCACACTGCCACACACACTCACACACTGACCTCACACTGCCACACACACACAGACACAATGACTTCACACTGCCACACACACACACTGACCTCACACTGCCACAAACACACACACACAGACTGACCTCACACTGCCACACACAAACAAACACACACACTGACCTCACACTGCCACACACACACACACAAACATGCTGACCTCACACTGCCACACACACACACACACGCTGACCTCACACTGCCAAACACACACACACACACACGCTGAACTCACACTGCCACACACACACACACACGCTGACCTCACACTGCCATACACACACACACACTGACCTCACACTGCCACACACACAGACGCTGACCTCACACTGCCACACACACACGCTGACCTCACACAGCCACACGCACACACGCTGAACTCACACTGCCACACACACACACGCTGACCTCACACTGCCACACACACACGCTGACCTCACACTGCCACACACACACACACACACTGACCACACACTGCCACACACACACACACACTGACCTCAAACTGCCACACGCACACACACTGACCTCACACTGCCACACACACACAAACTGACATAACACAGCCACACACACACACACTGACCTCACCCAGCCACACACACACAAACTGACATAACAAGGCCACACACACACACACTGACCTCACACTGCCAAATACACACACAAACACACACACTGACCTCACACTGCCACACAGACAAACAAACACGCTGACCTCACACTGCAACACCCACACACACACGCTGACCTCACAATGCCACACACACACACACACACTGACCTCACTCTGCCACACACACACACACACTCACTGACCTCACACTGCCACACACACACAAACTCTGACCTCACACTGCCAAAAACACACTGACCTCACACTGCCACACACACACACACTGACCTCACACTGCCACACACACACTGACCTCACATTGCCACACACACGCTGACATCACATTGCCACACACACACACACACACACACACACTGACCTCACACTGCCACACACAGACACACACTGACCTCACACTGCCACACACAAACACATTGACCTCACATTGCCACACACACACTGAACTCACACCGCCACACACACGCTGACCATACACTGGCACAAACACACACACCCACACACACTGACCTCACACTGCCACACACACACACGCTGACCTCACACTTCCACACACACACACACACACACACTGACCTCACACTGCCACAAACAAACACACAATGACCTCACACTGCCACACAAACACACACACACGCTGACCTCACACTGCCACACACACACACACTGACCTCACACTGCCACACACACACACACAATGACCTCACACTGCCACACACACAAACACACACACGCTGACCTCACACTGCCACACACACACACACTGACCTCACACTGCCACACACACACACACACTGACCTCACAGTGCCACACAGACACACACTGACCTCACACTGCCACACACAGACTGACCTCACACTGCCACACACACACACTGACATCACACTGCCACACACACACACACTGACCTCACACTGCCACACACACACACACTGACCTCACAGTGCCACACACACACACACGCTGACCTGACACTGCCACACACACACTGACCTCACACTCCACACGCACACACGCTGACCTCACACTGCCACAGACACACACGCTGACCTCACACTGCCACACACACACGCTGACCTCACACAGCCACACACACACACGCTGACCTCACACTGCCACACGCACTCACGCTGACCTCACAATGCCACACACACACACCCTGACCTCACACTGCCACACACACACGCTGACCTCACACTGCCACACACACACACACACACTGACCACACACTGCCACACACACACACACACACGCTGACCTCACACTGCCAAACAAACACACAAACTGACCTCACCCTGCCACACACACACAAACTGACATAACACGACCACACACACACACACTGACCTCACACTGCCACATACACACACAAACACACACACTGACCTCACACTGCCACACAGACACACAAACACGCTGACCTCACACTGCAACACACACACACACACGTTGACCTCACTCTGCCACACACACACACACATTCACTGACCTCACACTGCCACACACACACAAACTCTGACCTCACACTGCCAAAAACACACTGACCTCACAATGCCACACACACACACGCTGACCTCACACTGCCACCCACACATATGCTGACCTCACAATGCCTCACACACACACACACACGCTGACCTCACACTGCCACCCACAAATACGCTGACCTCACACTGCCTCACACTCACAAACACACACGCTGACCTCACAATGCCAAACACAAACACACATGCTGACCTCACACTGCCACACACACACACACACACACAAAAACACTGACCTCACACTGCCACACACACACACAAAAACACACACTGACCTCACACTGCCACACAGACACACAAACTCGCTGACCTCACACTGCAACACACACACACACACGCTGACCTCACATTGCCACACACACACACACACTGACCTCACACTGCCATATACACACACACTGACCTCACACTGCCACACACAGACACACACTGACCTCACACTGCCACACACACACACATTGACCTCACATTGCCACACACACACTGAATTCACACCGCCACACACACGCTGACCATACACTGGCACACACACACACACCCACACACACTGACCACACACTGCCACACACACACACACTGACCTCACACTGCCACACACACACACACACACTGACCTCACACAGCCAGAAACACACACACAATGACCTCACACTGCCACACACACACACACACACACACACGCTGACCTCACACTGCCACACACACACACACTGACCTCACACTGCCACACACACACACACACACTGACCTCACAGTGCCACACATACACACACTGACCTCACCCTGCCACATACACACTGACCTCACACTGCCACACACACTGACCTCACACTGCCACACACAGACACACTGACCTCACACTGCCACACACACACACACTGACCTCACAGTGCCACACACACACACACGCTGACCTGACACTGCCACACACACACTGACCTCACACAGCCACACACACACACGCTGACCTCACACTGCCACACGCACACACGCTGACCTCACACAGCCACACACACACACACGCTGACCTCACACTGCCACACGCACTCACGCTGACCTCACACTGCCACACACACACACGCTGACCTCACACTGCCACACACACTCACACACACACTGACCACACACTGCCACACACACAAACACATGCTGACCTCACACTGCCACACACACACACACACTGACCTCACTCTGCCACACACACACAAATTGACATAACACTGCCATACACACACACACTGACCTCACACTGCCACACACACACACACACTGCCCTCACACTGCCACATAAACACACACTGACCTCACACTGCCACACACACACACACTGACCTCACACTGCCACATAAAGACACACTGACCTCACTTTGCCACACACACACACGCTGACCTCACACGGCCACACACACACACACACTGACATAACACTGCCCCACACACACTGACCTCACACTGCCACACACACACACTCACACTGACCTCACACTGCTACACACACACACACTGACCTCACACTGCCACAGACACACACACGCTGACCTCACACTGCCACACACACACACACGCTGACCTCACACTGCTACATACACGCACACACACTGACCTCACACTGCCACACACACACACACACACACTGACCTCACCCTGCCACACACACACACACGCTGACCTCACTCTGCCACCCACACACACACGCTGACCTCACAGTGCCATATACACACACACACACCGACCTCACACTGCCACACACACACACAGACCTCACACTGCCACACACACACAAAAGCTGACCTCACACTGCCACACACACACACACACCGACCTCACACTGCCACCCACACACACACAAGCTGAGTTCACACTGCCACACACTCACACACGCTGAACTCACACTGCCCCACACACACACACACACACTGACCTCACACTGCCACACACACACACACTGACCTCAAACTGCCACACACACACACACTGACCTCATACTGCCACACACACACACACACACTCACACACTGACCTCACAATGCATTACACATACAGAGACGCTGACCTCACACTGCCACACACACACACACGCTGACCTCACACTGCCACACACACACATGCTGACCTCAAACTGCCACACACACACACACCCGCTGACCTCACACTGCCACACACACTCACGCTGACCTCACACTGCCGCACACACACACACTCTGACCTCACACTGCAACACACACACACACGCTGACCTCACACTGCCACGCACACACACAAACATACACACACTGACTTCACACTGCCACAAACACACACACGCTGACCTCACACTGCCACACACAAACACACACACACACGGACCACACAATGCCACACACACACTCACACACACACAGACCTCACACTGCCACACACACACACGCTGACCTCAAACTGCCACACAAACACACACAAACACGCTGACCTCACACTGCCGCACACACACACACACGCTGACCTCACACTGCCACACACAAACACATGCTGACATCACACTGCCACACACACACACACACACACACTGACATAACACTGCCACACTCACACACTGACCTCACACTGCCACATAAAGACACACTGACCTCACTTTGCCACACACACACAAGCTGACCTCACACGGCCACTCACACACACACACACACTGACATAACACTGCCCCACACACACTGACCTCACACTGCCACACACACACACTCACACTGACCTCACACTGCTACACACACACACACTGACCTCACACTGCCACAGACACACACACGCTGACCTCACACTGCCACACACACACACACGCTGACCTCACACTGCTATATACACGCACACAAACTGACCTCACACTGCCACACACACACACACACACTGACCTCACATTGCCACACACACACACACGCTGACCTCACTCTGCCACCCACACACACACGCTGACCTCACACTGCCATATACACACACACACACCGACCTCACACTGTCACACACACACACAGACCTCACACTGCCACACATACACAAAAGCTGACCTCACACTGCCACACACACACACACACCGACCTCACACTGCCACCCACACACACACAAGCTGAGTTCACACTGCCACACACTCACACACGCTGAATTCACACTGCCCCCCACACACACACACACACTGACCTCACACTGCCACACACACACACACTGACCTCAAACTGCAACACAAACACACAGACCTCATACTGCCAAACACACACACACACACTCACACACTGACCTCACAATGCCATACACATACAGAGACGCTGACCTCACACTGCCACACACACACACACGCTGACCTCACACTGCCACACACACACATGCTGACCTCAAACTGCCACACACACACACACACGCTGACCTCACACTGCCACACACACACACGCTGACCTCACAGTGCCGCACACACACACACTCTGACCTCACACTGCAACACACACACACACGCTGACCTCACACTGCCACGCACACCCACAAACTAACACACACTGACTTCACACTGCCACAAACACACACACGCTGACCTCACACTGCCACACACAAACACACACACACACGGACCACACAATGCCACACACACACACACACACACAGACCTCACACTGCCACACACACACACGCTGACCTCAAACTGCCACACAAACACACACACTCACTCTGACCTCACACTGCCGCACACACACACACTCTGACATCACACTGCAACACACACACACACGCTGACCTCACACTGCCACGCACACACAAAAACATACACACACTGACTTCACACTGCCACAAACACACACACGCTGACCTCACACTACCACACACAAACACACACACACACGGACCACACAGTGCCACACACACACACACACACACACAGACCTCACACTGCCACACACACACACGCTGACCTCAAACTGCCACACAAACACACACAAACACGCTGACCTCACACTGCCACACACACACACACACGCTGACCTCACACTGCCACACACAAACACATGCTGACATCACACTGCCACACACACACACACACACACTGACATAACACTGCCACACTCACACACACTGTCACACACACACACACTGACCTCACACTGCCACACACACACACACACACTGACCTCAGACTGCCACACACACACCCTCACACTGACCTCACACTGCTACACACACACTCTGACCTCACACTGCCAAACACACACACACACGCTGACCCCACATTGCCACACACACACACACGCTGACCTCACACTGCCACACACACACACACGCTGATCTCACACTGCCATATACACACACACACACTGACCTCACACTGCCACACACACACACAGACCTCACACTGCCACACACACACAAAAGCTGACCACACACTGCCACACACACACACACGCTGAGTTCACACTGCCACACACACGGTGACCTCACACTGCCCCACACACACACACACACTGACCTCACACTGCCACACACACACACATGCTGACCTCACACTGCCACAGACACACACAATGTCCTCATACTGCCACACACACACACACACACACACATACACACGCTGACCTCACACTGCCACCAACACACTCACGCTGACCTCACACTGCCACACACAAACACACACACACACAGACCTCACACTGCCACACACACACACGCTGACCTCACACTGCCACACAAACACACACACACATGCTGACCTCACACTGCCACACACACACACACACACTGACCTCACACTGCCACACACACACAAACTGACATAACACTGCCCCACACACACTGACCTCACACTGCCACACACACACACTCACACTGACCTCACACTGCTACACACACACACACTGACCTCACACTGCCACAGACACACACACGCTGACCTCACACTGCCACACACACACACACGCTGACCTCACACTGCTACATACATGCACACACACTGACCTCACACTGCCACACACACACACACACACACTGACCTCACACTGCCACACACACACACACGCTGACCTCACTCTGCCACCCACACACACACGCTGACCTCACAGTGCCATATACACACACACACACCGACCTCACACTGCCACACACACACACAGACCTCACACTGCCACAGACACACAAAAGCTGACCTCACACTGCCACACACACACACACACCGACCTCACACTGCCACACACACACACACAAGCTGAGTTCACACTGCCACACACTCACACACGCTGAACTCACACTGGCACACACACACACACACACTGACCTCACACTGCCACACACACACACACTGACCTCAAACTGCCACACACACACACACTGACCTCATACTGCCACACACACACACACACACTCACACACTGACCTCACAATGCCATACACATACAGAGACGCTGACCTCACACTGCCACACACACACACACGCTGACCTCACACTGCCACACACACACATGCTGACCTCACACTGCCACACAAACACACACACACATGCTGACCTCACACTGCCACACACACACACACACTGACCTCACACTGCCACACACACACAAACTGACATAACACTGCCCCACACACACTGACCTCACACTGCCACACACACACACTCACACTGACCTCACACTGCTACACACACACACACTGACCTCACACTGCCACACACACACACACGCTGACCTCACACTGCCACACACACACACACGCTGACCTCACACTGCTACATACATGCACACACACTGACCTCACACTGCCACACACACACACACGCTGACCTCACACTGCCACACACACACACACGCTGACCTCACTCTGCCACCCACACACACACGCTGACCTCACACTGCCATATACACACACACACACCGACCTCACACTGCCACACACACACACAGACCTCACACTGCCACACACACACAAAAGCTGACCTCACACTGCCACACACACACACACACCGACCTCACACTGCCACACACACACACACAAGCTGAGTTCACACTGCCACACACACACACACGCTGACCTCACACTGCCCCACACACACACACACACTGACCTCACACTGCCACACACACACACACACTGACCTCAAACTGCCACACACACACACACTGACCTCATACTGCCACACACACACACACACACTCACACACTGACCTCACAATGCCATACACACACAGAGACGCTGACCTCACACATGCCACACACACACACACGCTGACCTCACACTGCCACACACACACATGCTGACCTCACACTGCCACACACTCACACACGCTGACCTCACACTGCCACACACAAACACGCTGTCCTCACAATGCCGCACACACACACACACTGACCTCACACTGCAACACACACACACACGCTGGCCTCACACTGCCACGCACACACACAAACTAACACACACTGACTTCACACTGCCACAAACACACACACGCTGACCTCTCACTGCCACACACAAACACACACACACACGGACCACACAATGCCACACACACACACACACAGACCTCACACTGCCACACACACACACGCTGACCTCAAACTGCCACACAAACACACACACTCACTCTGACCTCACACTGCCGCACACACACACACTCTGACATCACACTGCAACACACACACACACGCTGACCTCACACTGCCACGCACACACAAAAACATACACACACTGACTTCACACTGCCACAAACACACACACGCTGACCTCACACTACCACACACAAACACACACACACACGGACCACACAGTGCCACACACACACACACACACACAGACCTCACACTGCCACACACACACACGCTGACCTCAAACTGCCACACAAACACACACAAACACGCTGACCTCGCACTGCCGCACACACACACACACGCTGACCTCACACTGCCACACACAAACACATGCTGACATCACACTGCCACACACACACACACACACACACACTGACATAACACTGCCACACTCACACACACTGTCACACACACACACTGACCTCACACTGCCACACACACACACACACTGACCTCAGACTGCCACACACACACCCTCACACTGACCTCACACTGCTACACACACACTCTGACCTCACACTGCCAAACACACACACACACGCTGACCACACATTGCCACACACACACACACGCTGACCTCACACTGCCACACACACACACACGCTGATCTCACACTGCCATATACACACACACACACTGACCTCACACTGCCACACACACACACAGACCTCACACTGCCACACACACACAAAAGCTGACCTCACACTGCCACACACACACACACGCTGAGTTCACACTGCCACACACACGGTAACCTCACACTGCCCCACACACACACACACACACTGACCTCACACTGCCACACACACACACACGCTGACCTCACACTGCCACAGACACACACAATGTCCTCATACTGCCACACACACACACACACACACACATACACACGCTGACTTCACACTGCCACAAACACACTCACGCTGACCTCACACTGCCACACACAAACACACACACACACAGACCTCACACTGCCACACACACACACGCTGACCTCACACTGCCACACACACACACATGCTGACCTCACACTGCCACACACACACACACTGACCTCACACTGCCACACACACACACACACTGACCTCAAACTGCCACACACACACACACTGACCTCATATTGCCACACACACACACACACTCACACACTGACCTCACAATGCCATACACATACAGAGACGCTGAGCTCACACATGCCACACACACACACACGCTGACCTCACACTGCCACACACACACATGCTGACCTCACATTGCCACACACACACACACGCTGACCTCACACTGCCACACACAAACACGCTGTCCTCACAATGCCGCACACACACACACACTGACCTCACACTGCAACACACACACACACGCTGACCTCACACTGCCACACACACACACAAACACACACACACTGACCTCACACTGCCACACACACACACACGCTGACCTCACACTGCCACACACACACACACACACGGACCACACAATGCCACACACACACACACATGCACACAGACCTCACCCTGCCACACACACACACGCTGACCTCAAACTGCAACACAAACACACACAAACACGCTGACCTCACACTGCCACACACACACACACACGCTGACCTCACACTGCCACACACAAACACACGCTGACATCACACTGCCACACACACACACACTGACCTCATACTGCCACACACACACACACACACACTCACACACTGACCTCACAATGCCATACACACACAGAGACGCTGACCTCACACATGCCACACACACACACACGCTGACCTCACACTGCCACACACACACATGCTGACCTCACACTGCCACACACTCACACACGCTGACCTCACACTGCCACACACAAACACGCTGTCCTCACAATGCCGCACACACACACACACTGACCTCACACTGCAACACACACACACACGCTGGCCTCACACTGCCACGCACACACACAAACTAACACACACTGACTTCACACTGCCACAAACACACACACGCTGACCTCTCACTGCCACACACAAACACACACACACACGGACCACACAATGCCACACACACACACACACAGACCTCACACTGCCACACACACACACGCTGACCTCAAACTGCCACACAAACACACACACTCACTCTGACCTCACACTGCCGCACACACACACACTCTGACATCACACTGCAACACACACACACACGCTGACCTCACACTGCCACGCACACACACAAACATACACACACTGACTTCACACTGCCACAAACACACACACGCTGACATCACACTGCCACACACAAACACACACACACACGGACCACACAATGCCACACACACACACACACACAGACCTCACACTGCCACACACACACACGCTGACCTCAAACTGCCACACAAACACACACAAACACGCTGACCTCGCACTGCCGCACACACACACACACGCTGACCTCACACTGCCACACACAAACACATGCTGACATCACACTGCCACACACACACACACACACACACACTCTGACATAACACTGCCACACTCACACACACTGTCACACACACACACTGACCTCACACTGCCACACACACACACACACTGACCTCAGACTGCCACACACACACCCTCACACTGACCTCACACTGCTACACACACACTCTGACCTCACACTGCCAAACACACACACACACGCTGACCTCACATTGCCACACACACACACACGCTGACCTCACACTGCCACACACACACACACGCTGATCTCACACTGCCATATACACACACACACACTGACCTCACACTGCCACACACACACACAGACCTCACACTGCCACACACACACAAAAGCTGACCTCACACTGCCACACACACACACACGCTGAGTTCACACTGCCACACACACGGTAACCTCACACTGCCCCACACACACACACACACACTGACCTCACACTGCCACACACACACACACGCTGACCTCACACTGCCACAGACACACACAATGTCCTCATACTGCCACACACACACACACACATACACACACACACACTGACCTCACACTGCCACACACACAAACAGACCTCACACTGCCACACGAAAACACACACACACAGACCTCACACTGCCACACACACAGACGCTGACCTCACACTGCCACACAAACACACACACACATGCTGACCTCACACTGCCACACACACACACACTGACCTCACACTGCCACACACACACACACACTGACCTCAAACTGCCACACACACACACACTGACCTCATACTGCCACACACACACACACACTCACACACTGACCTCACAATGCCATACACATACAGAGACGCTGAACTCACACTGCCACACACACACACACGCTGACCTCACACTGCCACACACACACATGCTGACCTCACACTGCCACACACACACACTCTCGCTGACCTCACACTGCCACACACAAACACGCTGTCCTCACACTGCCGCACACACACACACACTGACCTCACACTGCAACACACACACACACGCTGACCTCACACTGCCACGCACACACACAAACATACACACACTGACTTCACACTGCCACAAACACACACACGCTGACCTCACACTGCCACACACACACACACACACGGACCACACAATGCCACACACACACACACATGCACACAGACCTCACCCTGCCACACACACACACGCTGACCTCAAACTGCCACACAAACACACACAAACACGCTGACCTCACACTGCCACACACACACACACACGCTGACCTCACACTGCCACACACAAACACACGCTGACATCACACTGCCACACACACACATGCTGACCTCACACTGCCACACACACACACTCTCGCTGACCTCACACTGCCACACACACACACACACACACACACACACACGCTGACCTCACACTGCCACACACACACACACACACACACACACACACACGCTGACCTCACACTGCCACACACACACACACACTGACCTCACACTGCCACACACACACACACACACTGACCTCACAGTGCCACACAGACACACACACACGCTGACCTCACACTGCCACACACACACACACTGACATAACACTGCCACACTCACACACACTGCCAAACACACACACACTGACCTCGCACTGCCACACACACACACACACTGACCTCACACTGCCACACACACACACTCACACTGACCTCACACTGCTACACACACACACTCTGACCTCACACTGCCAAACACACACACACACGCTGACCTCACATTGCCACACACACACACACGCTGACCTCACTCTGCCACACACACACACACGCTGATCTCACACTGCCATAAACAGACACACACACTGACCTCACACTGCCACACACACACACAGACCTCACACTGCCACACACACACAAAAGCTGACCTCACACTGCCACACACACACACACACGCTAAGTTCACACTGCCACACACACGGTGACCTCGCACTGCCCCACACACACACACACACTGACCTCACACTGCCACACACACACACACGCTGACCTCACACTGCCACACACACACACAATGACCTCATACTGCCACACACACACACACACGCACACACACATACACACGCTGACTTCACACTGCCACAAACACACACACGCTGACCTCACACTGCCACACACAAACACACACACACACAGACCTCACACTGCCACACACACACACGCTGACCTCACACTGCCACACAAACACACACACACATGCTGACCTCATACTGCCACACACACACACACACACTGACCTCACACTGCCACACACAAACACATGCTGTCATCACACTGCCACACACAAACATACACTGACCTCAAACTGCATAACACACACAGACCCGCTGACCGCACCCTGCCACACACACACACACTCGCTGACCTCAGACTGCCACACACACACACACTCGCTGACCTCACACTGCCACACAAACACACACACACACACACACGCTGTCCTCACACTGCCACACAAACACACACACACACACACACACTGACATAACACTGCCACACTCACACACACTACCACACACACACACTGACATCACATTGCCACACACACACACACACACACACCCACACACACTGACCTCACAGTGCCACACAAAAACAACACTCGCTGACCTCACACTGCCACACACACACACACACACACTGACATAACACTGCCACACTCACACACACAACCACACACACACACACTGACATCACACTGCCACACACACACACACACACGGACCTCACACTGCCACACACACACACTCACACTGACCTCACACTGCTACACACACACACTGACCTCACACTGCCATACACATACAGAGACGCTGACCTCACACTGCCACCCACACAAACACGCTGACCTCACACTGCCACACACACACACACGCTGACCTCACACTGCCATATACACACACACACACACTGACCTCACACTGCCACACACACACACCGACCTCACACTGCCACACACACACACACACTGACCTCATACTGCCACACACACACACACACTTACCTCACACTGCCACACACACACACTGACCTCATACTGCCACACTCAGACACACACACTCGCACACTCACACACTGACCTCACACTGCCACACACACAAACTGACCTCACACAGCCACACAGATACACACTGACCTCACACTGCCACACACACACACACACACACACTGACCTCACAGTGCCACACACACACAGACACACTGACCTCACACTGCCACACACACACACACTGACCTCACACTGCCACACACACTCACACACTGACCTCACACTGCCACACACACACAGACACACTGACTTCACACTGCCACACACACACACACTGACCTCACACTGCCACACACACACACACAGACTGACCTCACACTGCCACACACACACAAACACACACACTGACCTCACACTGCCACACACACACACACAAACATGCTGACCTCACACTGCCACACACACACACACACGCTGACCTCACACTGCCACACACACACACACACTGACCTCACACTGCCACACACACAGACGCTGACCTCACACTGCCACACACACACACGCTGACCTCACACAGCCACACGCACACACGCTGAACTCACACTGCCACACACACACGCTGACCTCACACTGCCACACACACACGCTGACCTCACACTGCCACACACACACACACACACACTGACCACACACTGCCACACACACACACACACACGCTGACCTCAAACTGCCACACACACACACACTGACCTCACACTGCCACACACACACAAACTGACATAACACAGCCACACACACACACACTGACCTCACCCTGCCACACACACACAAACTGACATAACACGGCCACACACACAAACACACTGACCTCACACTGCCACATACACACACAAACACACACACTGACCTCACACTGCCACACAGACACACAAACACGCTGACCTCACACTGCAACACACACACACACACGCTGACCTCACAATGCCACACACACACACACACACACACACTGACCTCACTCTGCCACACACACACACACACACACTCACTGACCTCACACTGCCACACACACACAAACTCTGACCTCACACTGCCAAAAACACACTGACCTCTCAATGCCACACACACACACGCTGACCTCACACTGCCAAACGCACATATGCTGACCTCACACTGCCTGACACACACACACACCCACGCTGACCTCACACTGCCACCCACACATACGCTGACCTCACACTGCCTCAAACACACACACACACACGCTGACCTCACACTGCCACACACCAACACACATGCTGACCTCACACTGCCACACACACACACACACACAAACACACTGTCCTCACACTGCCACACACACACACAAACACACACACTGAACTCACACTGCCACACAGACACACAAACACGCTGACCTCACACTGCAACACACACACACGCTGACCTCACAATGCCACACACACACACACACCCACTGACCTCACACTGCCACACACACACACACTGACCTCACACTGCCACACACACACACACTGACCTCACATTGCCACACACACGATGACATCACATTGCCACACACACACACACACACACACACTGACCTCACACTGCCACACACAGACACACACTGACCTCACACTGCCACAAACACACATTTTGACCTCACATTGCCACACACACACTGAACTCACACCGCCACACACACGCTGAATATACACTGGCACACACACACACACCCACACACACTGACCTCACACTGCCACACACACACACGCTGACCTCACACTGCCACACACACACACACACACACTGACCTCACACTGCCACAAACAAACACAGAAAGACCTCACACTGCCACACACACACACACACACACGCTGACCTCACACTGCCACACACACAGACACTGACCTCACACTGCCACAAACTCACAAACAATGACCTCACACTGCCACACACACACACACAAACACACACACGCTGACCTCACACTGCCCCACACACACACACACTGACCTCGCACTGCCACACACACACACACACACACTGACCTCACAGTGCCACACAGACACACACTGACCTCACACTGCCACATACACACTGACCTCACACTTCCACACACACACACTGACCTCACACTGCCACATACACACACACTGACCTCACACTGCCACACACACACACACTGACCTCACAGTGCCACACACACACACACGCTGACCTGACACTGCCATACACACACACTGACCTCACACTCCACACGCACACACGCTGACCTCACACTGCCACAGACACACACGCTGACCTCACAATGCCACACACACACGCTGACCTCACACAGCCACACACACACACACACTGACCTCACACTGCCACACACACACACTCACACTGACCTCACACTGCTACACCCACACACTGACCTCACACTGCCATACAGATAGGGAGACGCTGACCTCACACTGCCACACACACAAACACTCTGACCTCACACTGCCACACACACACACACGCTGACCTCACACTGCCTTATACACACACACACACTGACCTCACACTGCCAAACACACACACCGACCTCGCACTGCCACACACACACACACTGACCTCATACTGCCACACACACACACACTGATCTCACACTGCCACACACACACACACACTGACCTCATACTGCCACACACACACACACACACTCACACACTCACACACTGACCTCACACTGCCACACAGATACACACTGACCTCACACTGCCACACACACAAACTGACCTCACACTGCCACACAGATACACACTGACCTCACACTGCCACACACACACACACACACACACACACACTGACCTCACAGTGCCACACACACACAGACACACTGACCTCATACTGCCACACACACACACACTGACCTCACACTGCCACACACACTCACACTCTGACCTCACACTGCCACACACACACAGACACTCTGACTTCACACTGCCACACACACACACACTGACCTCACACTGCCACACACACACACACTGACCTCATACTGCCACACACAGACACACACTGACCTCACACTGCCACAAACACACATTTTGACCTCACATTGCCACACACACACTGAACTCACACCGCCACACACACGCTGAATATACACTGGCACACACACACACACCCACACACACTGACCTCACACTGCCACACACACACACGCTGACCTCACAATGCCACACACACACACACACCCACTGACCTCACACTGCCACACACACACACTGACCTCACACTGCCACACACACACACACTGACCTCACATTGCCACACACACGATGACATCACATTGCCACACACACACACACACACACACACTGACCTCACACTGCCACACACAGACACACACTGACCTCACACTGCCACAAACACACATTTTGACCTCACATTGCCACACACACACTGAACTCACACCGCCACACACACGCTGAATATACACTGGCACAGACACACACACCCACACACACTGACCTCACACTGCCACACACACACACGCTGACCTCACACTGCCACACACACACACACACACACTGACCTCACACTGCCACAAACAAACACAGAAAGACCTCACACTGCCACACACACACACGCTGACCTCACACTGCCACACACACACACACACACACTGACCTCACACTGCCACAAACAAACACAGAAAGACCTCACACTGCCACACACACACACACACACACACGCTGACCTCACACTGCCACACACACAGACACTGACCTCACACTGCCACAAACTCACAAACAATGACCTCACACTGCCACACACACACACACAAACACACACACGCTGACCTCACACTGCCCCACACACACACACACTGACCTCGCACTGCCACACACACACACACACACACTGACCTCACACTGCCACACAGACACACACTGACCTCACACTGCCACATACACACTGACCTCACACTGCCACACACACACACTGACCTCACACTGCCACATACACACACACTGACCTCACACTGCCACACACACACACACTGACCTCACAGTGCCACACACACACACACGCTGACCTGACACTGCCATACACACACACTGACCTCACACTCCACACGCACACACGCTGACCTCACACTGCCACAGACACACACGCTGACCTCACAATGCCACACACACACGCTGACCTCACACAGCCACACACACACACACACTGACCTCACACTGCCACACACACACACTCACACTGACCTCACACTGCTACACCCACACACTGACCTCACACTGCCATACAGATAGGGAGACGCTGACCTCACACTGCCACACACACAAACACGCTGACCTCACACTGCCACACACACACACACGCTGACCTCACACTGCCTTATACACACACACACACTGACCTCACACTGCCAAACACACACACCGACCTCGCACTGCCACACACACACACACTGACCTCATACTGCCACACACACACACTGATCTCACACTGCCACACACACACACACACTGACCTCATACTGCCACACACACACACACACACTCACACACTCACACACTGACCTCACACTGCCACACAGATACACACTGACCTCACACTGCCACACACACAAACTGACCTCACACTGCCACACAGATACACACTGACCTCACACTGCCACACACACACACACACACACACACACACACTGACCTCACAGTGCCACACACACACAGACACACTGACCTCATACTGCCACACACACACACACTGACCTCACACTGCCACACACACTCACACTCTGACCTCACACTGCCACACACACACAGACACTCTGACTTCACACTGCCACACACACACACACTGACCTCACACTGCCACACACACACACACTGACCTCATACTGCCACACACACACACACTGACCTCACATTGCCACACACACACACACTGACCTCATACTGCCACACACACACACACACACTCACACACTCACACACTGACCTCACACTGCCACACAGATACACACTGACCTCACACTGCCACACACACAAACTGACCTCACACTGCCACACAGATACACACTGACCTCACACTGCCACACACACACACACACACACACACTGACCTCACAGTGCCACACACACACAGACACACTGACCTCATACTGCCACAGACACACACACTGACCTCACACTGCCACACACACTCACACTCTGACCTCACACTGCCACACACACACAGACACACTGACTTCACACTGCCACACACACACACACACTGACCTCACACTGCCACACACACACACACACACACACGCTGACCTCACACTGCCACACACACACACACACACACGCTGAACTAACACTGCCACACACACACACACACACGCTGACCTCACACTGCCACACACACACACACACACACTGACCTCACACTGCCAGACACACAGACGCTGACCTCACACTGCCACACACACACGCTGACCTCACACAGCCACACGCACACACGCTGAACTCACACTGCCACACACACTCACGCTGACCTCACACTGCCACACACACACGCTGACCTCACACTGCCACACACACACAGACACACTGACCACACACTGCCACACACACACACACACACGCTGACATCAAACTGCCACACACACACACTGACCTCACACTGCCACACACACACAAACTGACATAACACAGCCACACACACACACACTGACCTCACCCTGCCACACACACACAAACTGACATAACACGGCCAAACACACACACACACTGACCTCACACTGCCACATACACACACAAACACACACACTGACCTCACACTGCCACACACACACACAAACACGCTGACCTCACACTGCAACACACACACACACACGCTGACCTCACAATGCCACACACACACACACACACACACACACTGACCTCACACTGCCACACACACACACACACACACGACCTCACAGTGCCACACACACACAGACACACTGACCTCATACTGCCACACACACACACACTGACCTCACACTGCCACACACACTCACACTCTGACCTCACACTGCCACACACACACAGACACACTGACTTCACACTGCCACACACACACACACTGACCTCACACTGACACACACACACACACACACGCTGACCTCACACTGCCACACACACACACACACACACACGCTGAACTAACACTGCCACACACACACACACACGCTGACCTCACACTGCCACACACACACACACACACTGACCTCACACTGCCACACACACAGACGCTGACCTCACACTGCCACACACACACGCTGACCTCACACAGCCACACGCACACATGCTGAACTCACACTGCCACACACACACGCTGACCTCACACTGCCACACACACACGCTGACCTCACACTGCCACACACACACACACACACTGACCACACACTGCCACACACACACACACACGCTGACCTCAAACTGCCACACACACACACACTGACCTCACACTGCCACACACACACAAACTGACATAACACAGCCACACACACACACACTGACCTCACCCTGCCACACACACACAAACTGACATAACACGGCCACACACACACACACACTGACCTCACACTGCCACACACACACACATTGACCTCACATTGCCACACACACACTGAACTCACACAGCCACACACACGCTGAACATACACTGGCACACACACACACACCCACACACACTGACCTCACACTGCCACACACACAAACGCTGACCTCACACTGCCACACACACACACACACACACAGACCTCACACTGCCACAAACAAACACACAATGACCTCACACTGCCACACACACACACACACACACGCTGACCTCACACTGCCACACTCACACACTCTGAATTCACACTGCCACACACACAAACACACACACGCTGACCTCACACTGCCACACACACACACACTGACCTCGCACTGCCACACACACACACACACACACTGACCTCACAGTGCCACACAGACACACACTGACCTCACACTGCCACATACACACTGACCTCACACTGCCACACAAACACACTGACCTCACACTGCCACATACACACAGACTGACCTCACACTGCCACACACACACACACTGACCTCACAGTGCCACACACACACACACGCTGACCTGACACTGCCACACACACACTGACCTCACACTCCACACGCACACACGCTAACCTCACACTGCCACAGACACACACGCTGACCTCACACTGCCACACACACATGCTGACCTCACACAGCCACACACAAACACACACACTGACCTCACACTGCCACACACACACACTCACACTGACCTCACACTGCTACACCCACACACTGACCTCACACTGCCATACACATACAGAGACGCTGACCTCACACTGCCACACACACAAACACGCTGACCTCACACTGCCACACACACACACACGCTGACCTCACACTGCCACACACACACACACACCGACCTCATACTGCCACACACACACACACAAGCTGAGTTCACACTGCCACACACACACACACGCTGACCTCACACTGCCCCACACACACACACACACTGACCTCACACTGCCACACACACACACACACTGACCTCAAACTGCCACACACACACACACTGACCTCATACTGCCACACACACACACACACACTCACACACTGACCTCACAATGCCATACACACACAGAGACGCTGACCTCACACATGCCACACACACACACACGCTGACCTCACACTGCCACACACACACATGCTGACCTCACACTGCCACACACACACACACGCTGACCTCACACTGCCACACACAAACACGCTGTCCTCACAATGCCGCACACACACACACACTGACCTCACACTGCAACACAGACACACACGCTGACCTCACACTGCCACGCACACACACAAACTAACACACACTGACTTCACACTGCCACAAACACACACACGCTGACCTCTCACTGCCACACACAAACACACACACACACGGACCACACAATGCCACACACACACACACACAGACCTCACACTGCCACACACACACACGCTGACCTCAAACTGCCACACAAACACACACACTCACTCTGACCTCACACTGCCGCACACACACACACTCTGACATCACACTGCAACACACACACACACGCTGACCTCACACTGCCACGCACACACAAAAACATACACACACTGACTTCACACTGCCACAAACACACACATGCTGACCTCACACTACCACACACAAACACACACACACACGGACCACACAGTGCCACACACACACACACACACACACACAGACCTCACACTGCCACACACACACACGCTGACCTCAAACTGCCACACAAACACACACAAACACGCTGACCTCACACTGCCGCACACACACACACACGCTGACCTCACACTGCCACACACAAACACATGCTGACATCACACTGCCACACACACACACACACACACACACACACTGACATAACACTGCCACACTCACACACACTGTCACACACACACACACTGACCTCACACTGCCACACACACACACACACTGACCTCAGACTGCCACACACACACCCTCACACTGACCTCACACTGCTACACACACACTCTGACCTCACACTGCCAAACACACACACACACGCTGACCTCACATTGCCACACACACACACACGCTGACCTCACACTGCCACACACACACAGACGCTGATCTCACACTGCCATATACACACACACACACTGACCTCACACTGCCACACACACACACAGACCTCACACTGCCACACACACACAAAAGCTGACCTCACACTGCCACACAAACACACACGCTGAGTTCACACTGCCACACACACGGTAACCTCACACTGCCCCACACACACACACACACTGACCTCACACTGCCACACACACACACACGCTGACCTCACACTGCCACAGACACACACAATGTCCTCATACTGCCACACACACACACACACACACACACATACACACGCTGACTTCACACTGCCACAAACACACTCACGCTGACCTCACACTGCCACACACAAACACACACACACACAGACCTCACACTGCCACACACACACACGCTGACCTCACACTGCCACACAAACACACACACACATGCTGACCTCACACTGCCACACACACACGCACTGACCTCACACTGCCTCACACACACACACACTGACCTCAAACTGCCACACACACACACACTGACCTCATACTGCCACACACACACACACACACTCACACACTGACCTCACAATGCCATACACATACAGAGACGCTGACCTCACACATGCCACACACACACACACGCTGACCTCACACTGCCACACACACACATGCTGACCTCACATTGCCACACACACACACACGCTGACCTCACACTGCCACACACAAACACGCTGTCCTCACAATGCCGCACACACACACACACTGACCTCACACTGCAACACACACACACACACGCTGACCTCACACTGCCACGCACACACACAAACATACACACACTGACTTCACACTGCCACAAACACACACACGCTGACCTCACACTGCCACACACACACACACACACGGACCACACAATGCCACACACACACACATGCACACAGACCTCACCCTGCCACACACACACACGCTGACTTCAAACTGCAACACAAACACACACAAACACGCTGACCTCACACTGCCACACACACACACACACGCTGACCTCACACTGCCACACACAAACACACGCTGACATCACACTGCCACACACACACATGCTGACCTCACACTGCCACACACACACACACTCGCTGACCTCACACTGCCACACACACACACACACACACACACACGCTGACCTCACACTGCCACACACACACACACACACACACACACACACGCTGACCTCACACTGCCACACACACACACACACACTGACCTCACACTGCCACACACACACACACACTGACCTCACAGTGCCACACAAACACACACACACGCTGACCTCACACTGCCACACACACACACACTGACATAACACTGCCACACTCACACACACTGCCAAACACACACACACTGACCTCGCACTGCCACACACACACACACACTGACCTCACACTGCCACACACACACACTCACACTGACCTCACACTGCTACACACACACACTCTGACCTCACACTGCCAAACACACACACACACGCTGACCTCACTCTGCCACACACACACACACGCTGATCTCACACTGCCATAAACAGACACACACACTGACCTCACACTGCCACACACACACACAGACCTCACACTGCCACACACACACAAAAGCTGACCTCACACTGCCACACACACACACACACACGCTAAGTTCACACTGCCACACACACGGTGACCTCACACTGCCCCACACACACACACACACTGACCTCACACTGCCACACACACACACACGCTGACCTCACACTGCCACACACACACACAATGACCTCATACTGCCACACACACACACACACGCACACACACATACACACGCTGACTTCACACTGCCACAAACACACACACGCTGACCTCACACTGCCACACACAAACACACACACACACAGACCTCACACTGCCACACACACACACGCTGACCTCACACTGCCACACAAACACACACACACATGCTGACCTCACACTGCCACACACACACACACACACTGACCTCACACTGCCACACACAAACACATGCTGTCATCACACTGCCACACACAAACATACACTGACCTCAAACTGCATAACACACACAGACCCGCTGACCGCACACTGCCACACACACACACACTCGCTGACCTCAGACTGCCACACACACACACACTCGCTGACCTCACACTGCCACACAAACACACACACACACACACACGCTGTCCTCACACTGCCACACAAACACACACACACACACACACTGACATAACACTGCCACACTCACACACACTACCACACACACACACTGACATCACATTGCCACACACACACACACACACACACCCACACACACTGACCTCACAGTGCCACACAAAAACAACACTCGCTGAGCTCACACTGCCACACACACACACACACACACACTGACATAACACTGCCAAACTCACACACACTACCACACACACACACACTGACATCACACTGCCACACACACACACACACTGACCTCACACTGCCACACACACACACTCACACTGACCTCACACTGCTACACACACACACTGACCTCACACTGCCATACACATACAGAGACGCTGACCTCACACTGCCAACCACACAAACACGCTGACCTCACACTGCCACACACACACACACGCTGACCTCACACTGCCATATACACACACACACACACTGACCTCACACTGCCACACACACACACCGACCTCACACTGCCACACACACACACACACTGACCTCATACTGCCACACACACACACACTGACCTCACACTGCCACACACACACACACTGACCTCATACTGCCACACACAGACACACACACTCGCACACTCACACACTGACCTCACACTGCCACACAGATACACACTGACCTCACACTGCCACACACACAAACTGACCTCATACTGCCACACAGATACACACTGACCTCACACTGCCACACACACACACACACACACTGACCTCACAGTGCCACACACACACAGACACACTGACCTCATACTGCCACACACACACACACTGACCTCACACTGCCACACACACTCACACACTGACCTCACACTGCCACACACACACAGACACACTGACTTCACACTGCCACACACACACACACACTGACCTCACACTGCCACACACACACACACAGACTGACCTCACACTGCCACACACACACAAACACACACACTGACCTCACACTGCCACACACACACACACAAACATGCTGACCTCACACTGCCACACACACACACACACACACACGCTGAACTCACACTGCCACACACACACACACACACGCTGACCTCACACTGCCACACACACACACACACTGACCTCACACTGCCACACACACAGACGCTGACCTCACACTGCCACACACACACGCTGACCTCACACAGCCACATGCACACACGCTGAACTCACACTGCCACACACACACGCTGACCTCACACTGCCACACACACGCTGACCTCACACTGCCACACACACACACACACAGACACTGACCACACACTGCCACACACACACACACACGCTGACCTCAAACTGCCACACACACACACACTGACCTCACACTGCCACACACACACAAACTGACATAACACAGCCACACACACACACACTGACCTCACCCTGCCACACACACACAAACTGACATAACACGGCCACACACACACACACACTGACCTCACACTGCCACATACACACACAAACACACACACTGACCTCACACTGCCACACAGACACACAAACACGCTGACCTCACACTGCAACACACACACACACACGCTGACCTCACAATGCCACACACACACACACACACACTGACCTCACTCTGCCACACACACACACACACTCACTGACCTCACACTGCCACACACACACAAACTCTGACCTCACACTGCCAAAAACACACTGACCTCTCAATGCCACACACACACACGCTGACCTCACACTGCCACCCGCACATATGCTGACCTCACACTGCCTGACACACACACACACCCACGCTGACCTCACACTGCCACCCACACATACGCTGACCTCACACTGCCTCAAACACACACACACACACGCTGACCTCACACTGCCACACACCAACACACATGCTGACCTCACACTGCCACACACACACACACACACAAACACACTGTCCTCACACTGCCACACACACACACAAACACACACACTGAACTCACACTGCCACACAGACACACAAACACGCTGACCTCACACTGCAACACACACACACACGCTGACCTCACAATGCCACACACACACACACACACACTGACCTCACACTGCCACACACACACACACTGACCTCACACTGCCACACACACACACACTGACCTCACATTGCCACACACACGATGACATCACATTGCCACACACACACACACACACACACACTGACCTCACACTGCCACACACAGACACACACTGACCTCACACTGCCACCAACACACATTTTGACCTCACATTTCCACACACACACTGAACTCACACCGCCACACACACGCTGAATATACACTGGCACACACACACACACCCACACACACTGACCTCACACTGCCACACACACACACGCTGACCTCACACTGCCACACACACACACACACAAACACACTGACCTCACACTGCCACAAACAAACACAGAATGACCTCACACTGCCACACACACACACACACACACACGCTGACCTCACACTGCCACACACACAGACACTGACCTCACACTGCCACAAACTCACAAACAATGACCTCACACTGCCACACACACAAACACACACACGCTGACCTCACACTGCCACACACACACACACTGACCTCGCACTGCCACACACACACACACACACACTGACCTCACAGTGCCACACAGACACACACTGACCTCACACTGCCACACACACACACAGACCTCACACTGCCACACACACACAAAAGCTGACCTCACACTGCCACACACACACACACACGCTAAGTTCACACTGCCACACACACGGTGACCTCACACTGCCCCACACACACACACACACTGACCTCACACTGCCACACACACACACACGCTGACCTCACACTGCCACACACACACACAATGACCTCATACTGCCACACACACACACACACGCACACACACATACACACGCTGACTTCACACTGCCACAAACACACACACGCTGACCTCACACTGCCACACACAAACACACACACACACAGACCTCACACTGCCACACACACACACGCTGACCTCACACTGCCACACAAACACACACACACATGCTGACCTCACACTGCCACACACACACACACACACTGACCTCACACTGCCACACACAAACACATGCTGTCATCACACTGCCACACACAAACATACACTGACCTCAAACTGCATAACACACACAGACCCGCTGACCGCACACTGCCACACACACACACACTCGCTGAACTCAGACTGCCACATACACACACACTCGCTGACCTCACACTGCCACACAAACACACACACACACACACACGCTGTCCTCACACTGCCACACAAACACACACACACACAAACACACTGACATAACACTGCCACACTCACACACACTACCACACACACACACTGACATCACATTGCCACACACACACACGCACACACACCCACACACACTGACCTCACAGTGCCACACAAAAACAACACTCGCTGAGCTCACACTGCCACACACACACACACACACACTGACATAACACTGCCACACTCACACACACTACCACACACACACACACTGACATCACACTGCCACACACACACACACACTGACCTCACACTGCCACACACACACACTCACACTGACCTCACACTGCTACACACACACACTGACCTCACACTGCCATACACATACAGAGACGCTGACCTCACACTGCCACCCACACAAACACGCTGACCTCACACTGCCACACACACACACACGCTGACCTCACACTGCCATATACACACACACACACACTGACCTCACACTGCCACACACACACACCGACCTCACACTGCCACACACACACACACACTGACCTCATACTGCCACACACACACACACACTGACCTCACACTGCCACACACACACACACTGACCTCATACTGCCACACACAGACACACACACTCGCACACTCACACACTGACCTCACACTGCCACACAGATACACACTGACCTCACACTGCCACACACACAAACTGACCTCACACAGCCACACAGATACACACTGACCTCACACTGCCACACACACACACACACACACACTGACCTCACAGTGCCACACACACACAGACACACTGACCTCATACTGCCACACACACACACACTGACCTCACACTGCCACACACACTCACACACTGACCTCACACTGCCACACACACACAGACACACTGACTTCACACTGCCACACACACACACACTGACCTCACACTGCCACACACACACACACAGACTGACCTCACACTGCCACACACACACAAACACACACACTGACCTCACACTGCCACACACACACACACAAACATGCTGACCTCACACTGCCACACACACACACACACGCTGACCTCACACTGCCACACACACACACACACACACACGCTGAACTCACACTGCCACACACACACACACACGCTGACCTCACACTGCCACACACACACACACACTGACCTCACACTGCCACACACACAGACGCTGACCTCACACTGCCACACACACACGCTGACCTCACACAGCCACATGCACACACGCTGAACTCACACTGCCACACACACACGCTGACCTCACACTGCCACACACACACGCTGACCTCACACTGCCACACACACACACACACACTGACCACACACTGCCACACACACACACACACTGACCTCAAACTGCCACACACACACACACTGACCTCACACTGCCACACACACACAAACTGACATAACACAGCCACACACACACACACTGACCTCACCCTGCCACACACACACAAACTGACATAACACGGCCACACACACACACACTGACCTCACACTGCCACATACACACACAAACACACACACTGACCTCACACTGCCACACAGACACACAAACACGCTGACCTCAAACTGCAACACACACACACACACGCTGACCTCACAATGCCACACACACACACACACACACTGACCTCACTCTGCCACACACACACACACACTCACTGACCTCACACTGCCACACACACACAAACTCTGACCTCACACTGCCAAAAACACACTGACCTCTCAATGCCACACACACACACGCTGACCTCACACTGCCACCCGCACATATGCTGACCTCACACTGCCTGACACACACACACACCCACGCTGACCTCACACTGCCACCCACACATACGCTGACCTCACACTGCCTCAAACACACACACACACACGCTGACCTCACACTGCCACACACCAACACACATGCTGACCTCACACTGCCACACACACACACACAAACACACTGTCCTCACACTGCCACACACACACACAAACACACACACTGAACTCACACTGCCACACAGACACACAAACACGCTGACCTCACACTGCAACACACACACACGCTGACCTCACAATGCCACACACACACACACACCCACTGACCTCACACTGCCACACACACACACACTGACCTCACACTGCCACACACACACACACTGACCTCACATTGCCACACACACGATGACATCACATTGCCACACACACACACACACACACACACACTGACCTCACACTGCCACACACAGACACACACTGACCTCACACTGCCACAAACACACATTTTGACCTCACATTGCCACACACACACTGAACTCACACCGCCACACACACGCTGAATATACACTGGCACACACACACACACACCCACACACACTGACCTCACACTGCCACACACACACACGCTGACCTCACACTGCCACACACACACACACACACTGACCTCACACTGCCACAAACAAACACAGAATGACCTCACACTGCCACACACACACACACACACACACGCTGACCTCACACTGCCACACACACACACACTGACCTCACACTGCCACAAACTCACAAACAATGACCTCACACTGCCGCACACACAAACACACACACGCTGACCTCACACTGCCACACACACACACACTGACCTCGCACTGCCACACACACACACACACACACTGACCTCACAGTGCCACACAGACACACACTGACCTCACACTGCCACATACACACTGACCTCACACTGCCACACACACACACTGACCTCACACTGCCACATACACACACACTGACCTCACACTGCCACACACACACACACTGACCTCACAGTGCCACACACACACACACGCTGACCTGACACTGCCACACACACACACTGACCTCACACTCCACACGCACACACGCTGACCTCACACTGCCACAGACACACACGCTGACCTCACAATGCCACACACACACGCTGACCTCACACAGCCACACACACACACACACTGACCTCACACTGCCACACACACACACTCACACTGACCTCACACTGCTACACCCACACACTGACCTCACACTGCCATACACATAGGGAGACGCTGACCTCACACTGCCACACACACAAACACGCTGACCTCACACTGCCACACACACACACACGCTGACCTCACACTGCCTTATACACACACACACACTGACCTCACACTGCCAAACACACACACCGACCTCGCACTGCCACACACACACACACTGACCTCATACTGCCACACACACACACACTGATCTCACACTGCCACACACACACACACTGACCTCATACTGCCACACACACACACACACTCACACACTCACACACTGACCTCACACTGCCACACAGATACACACTGACCTCACACTGCCACACACACAAACTGACCTCACACTGCCACACAGATACACACTGACCTCACACTGCCACACACACACACACACACACACACTGACCTCACAGTGCCACACACACACAGACACACTGACCTCATACTGCCACACACACACACACTGACCTCACACTGCCACACACACTCACACTCTGACCTCACACTGCCACACACACACACAGACACTCTGACTTCACACTGCCACACACACACACACTGACCTCACACTGCCACACACACACACACTGACCTCATACTGCCACACACACACACACTGATCTCACACTGCCACACACACACACACTGACCTCATACTGCCACACACACACACACACACACTCACACACTCACACACTGACCTCACACTGCCACACAGATACACACTGACCTCACACTGCCACACACACAAACTGACCTCACACTGCCACACAGATACACACTGACCTCACACTGCCACACACACACACACACACACACACTGACCTCACAGTGCCACACACACACAGACACACTGACCTCATACTGCCACAGACACACACACTGACCTCACACTGCCACACACACTCACACTCTGACCTCACACTGCCACACACACACAGACACACTGACTTCACACTGCCACACACACACACACACTGACCTCACACTGCCACACACACACACACACACACACGCTGACCTCACACTGCCACACACACACACACACACACACGCTGAACTAACACTGCCACACACACACACACACACACGCTGACCTCACACTGCCACACACACACACACACACACTGACCTCACACTGCCAGACACACAGACGCTGACCTCACACTGCCACACACTCACGCTGACCTCACACAGCCACACGCACACACGCTGAACTCACACTGCCACACACACTCACGCTGACCTCACACTGCCACACACACACGCTGACCTCACACTGCCACACACACACACACACACTGACCACACACTGCCACACACACACACACACACGCTGACCTCAAACTGCCACACAATTTGACCTCACACTGCCACACACACACAAACTGACATAACACAGCCACACACACACACACTGACCTCACCCTGCCACACACACACAAACTGACATAACACGGCCAAACACACACACACACTGACCTCACACTGCCACATACACACACAAACACACACACTGACCTCACACTGCCACACACACACACAAACACGCTGACCTCACACTGCAACACACACACACACACGCTGACCTCACAATGCCACACACACACACACACACACACACTGACCTCACTCTGCCACACACACACACACACTGACCTCACAGTGCCACACACACACTGACACACTGACCTCATACTGCCACACACACACACACTGACCTCACACTGCCACACACACTCACACTCTGACCTCACACTGCCACACACACACAGACACACTGACTTCACACTGCCACACACACACACACTGACCTCACACTGCCACACACACACACACACACACACACGCTGACCTCACACTGCCACACACACACACACACACACGCTGAACTAACACTGCCACACACACACACACACGCTGACCTCACACTGCCACACACACACACACACACTGACCTCACACTGCCACACACACAGACGCTGACCTCACACTGCCACACACACACGCTGACCTCACACAGCCACACGCACACACGCTGAACTCACACTGCCACACACACACACACGCTGACCTCACACTGCCACACACACACGCTGACCTCACACTGCCACACACACACACACACACTGACCACACACTGCCACACACACACACACACACACGCTGACCTCAAACTGCCACACACACACACACTGACCTCACACTGCCACACACACACAAACTGACATAACACAGCCACACACACACACACTGACCTCACAATGCCACACACACACAAACTGACATAACACGGCCACACACACACTGACCTCACACTGCCACACACACACACATTGACCTCACATTGCCACACACACACTGAACTCACACAGCCACACACACGCTGAACATACACTGGCACACACACACACACCCACACACACTGACCTCACACTGCCACACACACAAACGCTGACCTCACACTGCCACACACACACACACACACACACTGACCTCACACTGCCACAAACAAACACACAATGACCTCACACTGCCACACACACACACACACACACACGCTGACCTCACACTGCCACACACACACACTCTGAATTCACACTGCCACACACACAAACACACACACGCTGACCTCACACTGCCACACACACACACACTGACCTCGCACTGCCACTCACACACACACACACACTGACCTCACAGTGCCACACAGACACACACTGACCTCACACTGCCACATACACACTGACCTCACACTGCCACACAAACACACTGACCTCACACTGCCACATACACACAGACTGACCTCAGACTGCCACACACACACACACTGACCTCACAGTGCCACACACACACACACGCTGACCTGACACTGCCACACACACACTGACCTCACACTCCACACGCACACACGCTAACCTCACACTGCCACAGACACACACGCTGACCTCACACTGCCACACACACATGCTGACCTCACACAGCCACACACACACACACACACTGACCTCACACTGCCACACACCCACACTCACACTGACCTCACACTGCTACACCCACACACTGACCTCACACTGCCATACACATACAGAGACGCTGACCTCACACTGCCACACACACAAACACGCTGACCTCACACTGCCACACACACACACACGCTGACCTCACACTGCCTTATACACACACACACACACTGACCTCACACTGCCACACACACACACCGACCTCACACTGCCACACACACACACACTGACCTCATACTGCCACACACACACACACTGATCTCACACTGCCACACACACACACACTGACCTCATACTGCCACACACAGACACACACGCTCACACACTCACACACTGACCTCACACTGCCACACAGATACACACTGACCTCACACTGCCACACACACAAACTGACCTCACACTGCCACACAGATACACACTGACCTCACACTGCAACACACACACACACACACACACACTGACCTCACAGTGCCACACACACACAGACACACTGACCTCATACTGCCACACACACACACTGACCTCACACTGCCACACACATTCACACTCTGACCTCACACTGCCACACACACACAGACACACTGACTTCACACTGCCACACACACACACACTGACCTCACACTGCCACACACACACACACACACGCTGACCTCACACTGCCACACACACACACACACACACGCTGAACTAACACTGCCACACACACACACACACACGCTGACCTCACACTGCCACACACACAGACGCTGACCTCACACTGCCACACACACACGCTGACCTCACACTGCCACATACACACAGACTGACCTCACACTGCCACACACACACACACTGACCTCACAGTGCCACACACACACACACGCTGACCTGACACTGCCACACACAAACTGACCTCACACTCCACACGCACACACGCTAACCTCACACTGCCACAGACACACACGCTGACCTCACACTGCCACACACACATGCTGACCTCACACAGCCACACACACACACACACACTGACCTCACACTGCCACACACACACACTCACACTGACCTCACACTGCTACACCCACACACTGACCTCACACTGCCATACACATACAGAGATGCTGACCTCACACTGTCAAACACACAAACACGCTGACCTCACACTGCCACACACACACACACGCTGACCTCACACTGCCTTATACACACACACACACTGACCTCACACTGCCACACACACACACCGACCTCACACTGCCACACGCACACACACTGACCTCATACTGCCACACACACACACACACTGATCTCACACTGCCACACACACACACACTGACCTCATACTGCCACACACAGACACACACACTCACACACTCACACACTGACCTCACACTGCCACACAGATACACACTGACCTCACACTGCCACACACACAAACTGACCTCACACTGCCACACAGATACACACTGACCTCACACTGCCACACACACACACACACACACACACACACTGACCTCACAGTGCCACACACACACAGACACACTGACTTCATACTGCCACACACACACACACTGACCTCACACTGCCACACACACACACACACACACGCTGACCTCACACTGCCACACACACACACACACACGCTGAACTAACACTGCCACACACACACACACACACACGCTGACCTCACACTGCCACACACACACACACACACTGACCTCACACTGCCACACACACAGACGCTGACCTCACACTGCCACACACACACGCTGACCTCACACAGCCACACGCACACACACTGAACTCACACTGCCACACACACACACGCTGACCTCACACTGCCACACACACACGCTGACCTCACACTGCCACACACACACACACACACACACACACACACGCTGACCTCAAACTGCCACACACACACACACTGACCTCACACTGCCAAACACACACAAACTGACATAACACAGCCACATACACACACACTGACCTCACCCTGCCACACACACACAAACTGACATAACGTGGCCACACACACACACACACACTGACCTCACACTGCCACACACACACACATTGACCTCACATTGCCACACACACACTGAACTCACACCGCCACACACACGCTGAACATACACTGGCACACACACACACACCCACACACACTGACCTCACACTGCCACACACACAAACGCTGACCTCACACTGCCACACACACACACACACACACACTGACCTCACACTGCCACAAACAAACACACAATGACCTCACACTGCCACACACACACACACACGCTGACCTCACACTGCCACACACACATACACTGAATTCACACTGCCACACACACAAACACACACACGCTGACCTCACACTGCCACACACACACAAACTGAATTCACACTGCCACACACACAAACACACACACGCTGACCTCACACTGCCACCCACACACACACTGACCTCGCACTGCCACACACACACACACACACACACTGACCTCACAGTGCCACACAGACACACACTGACCTCACACTGCCACATACACACTGACCTCACACTGCCACACAAACACACTGACCTCACACTGCCACATACACACAGACTGACCTCACACTGCCACACACACACACACTGACCTCACAGTGCCACACACACACACACGCTGACCTGACACTGCCACACACACACTGACCTCACACTCCACACGCACACACGCTAACCTCACACTGCCACAGACACACACGCTGACCTCACACTGCCACACACACATGCTGACCTCACACAGCCACACACACACACACACACTGACCTCACACTGCCACACACACACACTCACACTGACCTCACACTGCTACACCCACACACTGACCTCACACTGCCATACACATACAGAGACGCTGACCTCACACTGCCAAACACACAAACACGCTGACCTCACACTGCCACACACACACACACGCTGACCTCACACTGCCTTATACACACACACACACTGACCTCACACTGCCACACACACACACCGACCTCACACTGCCACACACACACACACTGACCTCATACTGCCACACACACACACACACACTGATCTCACACTACCACACACACACACACTGACCTCATACTGCCACACACAGACACACACACTCACACACTCACACACTGACCTCACACTGCCACACAGATACACACTGACCTCACACTGCCACACACACAAACTGACCTCACACTGCCACACAGATACACACTGACCTCACACTGCCACACACACACACACACACACACACACTGACCTCACAGTGCCACACACACACAGACACACTGACTTCATACTGCCACACACACACACACTGACCTCACACTGCCACACACACACACACACACACGCTGACCTCACACTGCCACACACACACACACACACACGCTGAACTAACACTGCCACACACACACACACACACGCTGACCTCACACTGCCACACACACACACACACACTGACCTACACTGCCACACACACAGACGCTGACCTCACACTGCCACACACACACGCTGACCTCACACAGCCACACGCACACACACTGAACTCACACTGCCACACACACACACGCTGACCTCACACTGCCACACACACACGCTGACCTCACACTGCCACACACACACACACACACTGACCACACACTGCCACACACACACACACACACACGCTGACCTCAAACTGCCACACACACACACACTGACCTCACACTGCCAAACACACACAAACTGACATAACACAGCCACATACACACACACTGACCTCACCCTGCCACACACACACAAACTGACATAACGTGGCCACACACACACACACACACTGACCTCACACTGCCACACACACACACATTGACCTCACATTGCCACACACACACTGAACTCACACCGCCACACACACGCTGAACATACACTGGCACACACACACACACCCACACACACTGACCTCACACTGCCACACACAAAAACGCTGACCTCACACTGCCACACACACACACACTGACCTCACACTGCCACAAACAAACACACAATGACCTCACACTGCCACACACACACACACACGCTGACCTCACACTGCCACACACACACACACTGACCTCACACTGCCAACACACAAACACACACACGCTGACCTCACACTGCCACACACACACAAACTGAATTCACACTGCCACACACACAAACACACACACGCTGACCTCACACTGCACCCACACACACACTGACCTCGCACTGCCACACACACACACACACACACACTGACCTCACAGTGCCACACAGACACACACTGACCTCACACTGCCACATACACACTGACCTCACACTGCCACACAAACACACTGACCTCACACTGCCACATACACACAAACTGACCTCACACTGCCAACAAACACACACGCTGAACTCACACTGCCACACACACACACACTGACCTCACACTGCCACACAAACACACTGACCTCACACTCACACGCACACACGCTAACCTCACACTGCCACAGACACACACGCTGACCTCACACTGCCACACACACATGCTGACCTCACACAGCCACACACACACACACACACTGACCTCACACTGCCACACACACACACTCACACTGACCTCACACTGCTACATCCACACACTGACCTCACACTGCCATACACATACAGAGACGCTGACCTCACACTGCCACACACACAAACACACAGACCTCACACTGCCACACACACACACACGCTGACCTCACACTGCTTTATACACACACACACACTGAACTCACACTGCCACACACACACACCGACCTCACACTGCCACACACACACACTGACCTCATACTGCCACACACACACACTGATCTCACACTGCCACACACACACACACTGACCTCATACTGCCACACACAGACACACACACTCACACACTCACACACTGACCTCACACTGCCACACAGATACACACTGACCTCACACTGCCACACACACAAACTGACCTCACACTGCCACACAGATACACACTGACCTCACACTGCCCCACACACACACACACACACGCACACACACTGACCTCACAGTGCCACACACACACAGACACACTGACCTCATACTGCCACACACACAAACTGACCTCACACTGCCACACAGATACACACTGACCTCACACTGCCACACACACAAACTGACCTCACACTGCCACACAGATACACACTGACCTCACACTGCCCCACACACACACACACACACGCACACACACTGACCTCACAGTGCCACACACACACAGACACACTGACCTCATACTGCCACACACACACACACTGACCTCACACTGCCACACACATTCACACTCTGACCTCACACTGCCACACACACACAGACACACTGACTTCACACTGCCACACACACACACACTGACCTCACACTGCCACACACACACACACACACACGCTGACCTCACACTGCCACACACACACACACACACACACGCTGAACTAACACTGCCACACACACACACACAAGCTGACCTCACACTGCCACACACACAGACGCTGACCTCACACTGCCGCACACACACGCTGACCTCACACAGCCACACGCACACACGCTGAACTCACAGTGCCACACACACACGCTGACCTCACACTGCCACACACACGCTGACCTCACACTGCCACACACACACACACACACTGACCACACACTGCCACACACACACACACACACGCTGACCTCAACTGCCACACACACACACACTGACCTCACACTGCCACACACACACAAACTGACATAACACAGCCACACACACACACACTGACCTCACCCTGCCACACACACACAAACTGACATAACACGGCCACACACACACACACACTGACCTCACACTGCCACACAGACACACAAACACGCTGACCTCACACTGCAACACATACACACACATGCTGACCTCACAATGCCACACACACACACACACACACACACACTGATCTCACTCTGCCACACACACACACACACTCACTGACCTCACACTGCCACACACACACAAACTCTGACCTCACACTGCCAAAAACAGACTGACCTCACAATGCCTCACACACACACTGACCTCACACTGCCACACACACACACACGCTGACCTCACACTGCCACACACACACACACACACTGACCTCACACTGCCACACACACACACACTGACCTCACACTGCCACACACACACACACACACTGACCTCACACTGCCACACACACACACACATGCTGACCTCACACTGCCACACACACACACACACACACACACACACACAGACCTCACACTGCCACACACACACACAAACACACACACACTGACCTCACACTGCCACACACACACACACACACGCTGACCTCACACTGCCACACACACACACACACTGACCTCACACTGCCACACACACACACACACACACACACACACACTGACCTCACACTGCCACACACACACACACACACACACTGACCTCACACTGCCACACACAGACACACACACTGACCTCACACTGCCACACACACACACACACTGACCTCACACTGCCACACACACACACACACACACACTGACCTCACACTGCCACACACACACACACTGACCTCACACTGCCACACACACACACACTGACCTCACACAGCCACAAACACACACATGACCTCACACTGCCACACACACACACACACACACACACTGACCTCACACTGCCACACACACACACACACTGACCTCACACTGCCACACACACACACACTGACCTCACACTGCCACACACACACTGACCTCACACTGCCACACACACACAAGCTGACCTCACACTGCACACACACACACACACACACACACTGACCTCACACTGCCACACACACACACACACTGACCTCACACTGCCACACACACACACACACACACTGACCTCACACTGGCAAAGACACACACACACACACAATGACCTCACACTGCCACACACACACACACACACACACTGACCATACACTGCCACACACACACACACACTGACCTCACACTGCCACACACCAACACACACACACTGACCTCACACTGCCACACACACACACACTGACCTCACACTGCCACACACACACACACACACACTGACCTCACACTGCCACACCCACACACACACACACTGACCTCACACTGCCACACACACACACTGACCTCACACTGCCACACACACACACTGACCTCACACTGCCACACACACACACACTGACCTCACACTGCCACACACAGACACGCTGACCTCACACTGCCACACACACACTGACCTCACACCAACACACACACACACTGACCTCACACTGCCACAACACACACACACTGACCTCACACTGCCACACACACACACACACTGACCTCACACTGCCACACACACACACACACACTGACCTCACACTGCCACACACACACACTGACCTCACACTGCCACACACACACACACTGACCTCACACTGCCACACACACGCACACACAGACACAGTCCTCACACTGCCACACACACACACACACTGACCTCACACTGCCTAACACAGACACACACACTGACCTCACACTGCCACACACACACACCGACCTCACACTGCCACAGACACACACACTGACCTCATACTGCCACACACACACACACACTGACCTCACACTGCCACACACACACACACTGACCTCATACTGCCACACACAGACACACACACTCACACACTCACACACTGACCTCACACTGCCACACAGATACACACTGACCTTCACACTGCCACACACACAAACTGACCTCACACTGCCACACAGATACACACTGACCTCACACTGCCACACACACACACACACACACTGACCTCACAGTGCCACACACACACAGACACAGTGACCTCATACTGCCACACACACACACACTGACCTCACACTGCCACACACACTCACACACTGACCTCACACTGCCACACAAACACAGACACACTGACTTCACACTGCCACACACACACACACTGACCTCACACTGCCACACACACACACACACACACAGACTGACCTGACACTGCCACACACACACAAACACACACACTGACCTCAAACTGCCACACACACACAAACATGCTGACCTCACACTGACACACACACACACACACGCTGACCTCACACTGCCACACACACACACACACACGCTGAACTCACACTGCCACACACACACACACACGCTGACCTCACACTGCCACACACACACACACAATCACCTGACACTGCCACACAAACAAAAACACTGACCTCACACTGCCACACACACACGCTGACCTCACCAGCCACACGCACACACGCTGAACTCACACGCCACACACACACACGCTGACCTCACACTGCCACACACACACGCTGACCTCACACTGCCACACACACACACACACACTGACCACACACTGCCACACACACACACACACTGACCTCAAACTGCCACACACACACACACTGACCTCACACTGCCACACACACACAAACTGACATAACACAGCCACACACACACACACCAACCTCACCCTGCCACACACACACAAACTGACATAACACGGCCACACACACACACACACTGACCTCACACTGCCACATACACACACAAACACACACACTGACCTCACACTGCCACACAGACACACAAACACGCTGACCTCACACTGCAACACACACACACACACGCTGATCTCACAATGCCACACACACACACACACACACACACACACACACTGACCTCACTCTGCCACACACACACACACACTCACTGACCTCACACTGCCACACACACACAAACTCTGACCTCACACTGCCAAAAACACACTGACCTCACAATGCCACACACACACACGCTGACCTCACACTGCCACCCGCACATATGCTGACCTCACACTGCCTGACACACACACACACCCACGCTGACCTCACACTGCCACCCTCACATACGCTGACCTCACACTGCCTCACACACACACACACACACACGCTGACCTCACACTGCCACACACAAACACACATGCTGACCTCACACTGCCACACACACACACACACACACAAACACACTGTCCTCACACTGCCACACACACACACAAACACACACACTGAACTCACACTGCCACACAGACACACAAACACGCTGACCTCACACTGCAACACACACACACACGCTGACCTCACAATGCCACACACACACACACACACTGACCTCACACTGCCACACACACACACACTGACCTCACACTGCCACACACACACACACTGACCTCACATTGCCACACACCGCTGACCATTCACATTGCCACACACACACACACACACACACACACACTGACCTCACACTGCCACACACAGACACACACTGAACCTCACACTGCCACACACACCACACATTGACCTCACATTGCCACACACACACTGAACTCACAACGCCACACACACGCTGAACCATACACTGGCACACACACACACAACCACACACAATGACCTCACACTGCCACACACACACACACTGACCTCACACTGCCACACACACACACACACACACTGACCTCACACTGCCACACACACACACACAATGACCTCACACTGCCACACACACACACACACACACACACTGACCTCACACTGCCACACACACACACACACTGACCTCACACTGCCACACACACACACACACACACACTGACCTCACACTGCCACACACACACACACTGACCTCACACTGACACACACACACTGACCTCACACTGCCACACACAAACACTGACCTCACACTGCCACACACACACACTGACCTCACACTGCCACACACACACACTGACCTCACACTGCCACACACACACACACTGACCTCACACTGCCACACACACACAGACACGCTGACCTCACACTGCCACACACACACACACTGACCTGCCACACACACACACACTGACCTCACACTGCCACACACACACACACTGACCTCACACTGCCACACACACACACACTGACCTCACACTGCCACACACACACACTGACCTCACACTGCCACACACACACACACACACTGACCTCACACTGCCACACACACACACATGCTGACCTCACACTGCCACACACACACACTGACCTCACACTGCCACACACACACACACTGACCTCACACTGCCACACACACACAAACTGACCTCACACTGCCACACACACACACACTGACCTCACACTGCCACACACACACACACTGACCTCACACTGCCAACCACACACAACACACACTCACACACTCCACACACGCTGACCTCACACTGCCACACACACACACACTGACCTCACACTGCCACACACACACACTGACCTCACACTGGCACACACACACACACTGACCTCACACTGCCACACACACACACACACACTGACCTCACACTGCCACACACACACACACAGACCTCACACTGCCACACACACACACACACTGACCTCAACAGCCACACACACACACACACACACACACACACTGACCTCACACTGCCACACACACACACACTGACCTCACCCTGCCACACACACACACACACACACACACACACACACACACTGACCTCACACTGCCACACACACACACACACTGACCTCACACTGCCACACACACACACACACTGACCTCACACTGCCACACACACACACTGACCTCACACTGCCACACACACACACACACTGACCTCACACTGCCACACACACACACACTGACCTCACACTGCCACACACACACACTGACCTCACACTGCCACACACACACACACACTGACCTCACACTGCCACACACACACACACACACGCTGACCTCACACTGCCACACACACACACACTGACCTCACACTGCCACACACACACACACTGACCTCACACTGCCACACACACACACACTGACCTCACACTGCCACACACACACACACTGACCTCACACTACCACACACACACACACACTGACCTCACACTGCCACACACACACAAACACACACACTGACCTCACACTGCCACACAGACACACAAACACGCTGACCTCACACTGCAACACACACACACACACACGCTGACCTCACAATGCCACACACACACAAACACACACACTGACCTCACTCTGCCACACACACACACACACTCACTGACCTCACACTGCCTGACACACACACAAACTCTGACCTCACACTGCCAAAAACACACTGACCTCACAATGCCACACACACACACGCTGACCTCACACTGCCACCCGCACATATGCTGACCTCACACTGCCTGACACACACACACACCCACGCTGACCTCACACTGCCACCCACACATACGCTGACCTCACACTGCCTCACACACACACACACACACGCTGACCTCACACTGCCACACACAAACACACATGCTGACCTCACACTGCCACACACACACACACACACACACAAAAACACTGTCCTCACACTGCCACACACACACACAAACACACACACTGCCCTCACACTGCCACACAGACACACACACACACTGACCTCACACTGCCACACACACACACACACTGACCTCACACTGCCACACACACACACACACAAACACACTGAACTCACACTGCCACACACACACACACACACACTGACCTCACACTGCCACACACACACAATCACACTGACCTCACACTGCCACACACACACACACACACTGACATAACACTGCCACACACACACACACACTGACCTCACACTGCCACACACACACACACTGACCTCATACTACCACACACACACTGACCTCACACTGCCACACACACACTGACCTCACACTGCCACACACACACACACCCACACACACTGACCTCACACTGCCACACACACACACACTGACCTCACACTGCCACACACACACACACACACTGACCTCACACTGCCACACACACACACTGACCACACACTGCCCACACACACTGAACACACACTGCACACAACACACACACACACACACACTGACCTCACACTGCCACACACACAGACACCCTGACCTCACACTGCCACACACACACACACTGACCTCACACTGCCACACACACACACACACTGACCTCACACTGCCACACACACACACACACACACACTAACCTCACACTGCCCCACACAGACACACGCTGACCTCACACTGCCACACACACAAACACACACACACTGACCTCACACTGCCACACACACACACACTGACCTCACACTGCCACACACACACACACACACACTGACCTCACACTGCCACACACACACACACTGACCTCACACTGCCACACACACACTGACCTCACACTGCCACACACACACACACTGACCTCACACTGCCACACACACCACACACTGACCTCACACTGCCACACACACAAAAACACTGACCTCACACTGCCACACACACACACACGCTGACCTCACACTACCACACACACACACACACTGACCTCACACAGCCACACACACACAAACTGACCTCACACTGCCACACACACACACACTGACCTCACACTGCCACACACACACACTGACCTCAGTGCCGCATACACACACACTGACCTCACACTGCCACACACACACACACACACTGACCTCACACTGCCACACACACACACTGACCTCACACTGCCACACACACACACACACACTGACCTCACACTGCCACACACACACACACACTGACCTCACACTGCCACACACACACACACACTGACCTCACACTGCCACACACACACACACACACACACACACTGACCTCACACTGCCACACACACACACACTGACCTCACACTGCCACACACACACACACACTGACCTCACACTGCCACACACACACACACACACTGACCTCACACTGCCACACACACACACACTGACCTCACACTGCCACACACACACCACACACTCACACACACACACTGACCTCCACACACACACACACACACACTGACCTCACACTGCCACACACACACACACTGACCTCACACTGCCACACAGACACACACTGAGATCACACTGCCTCACACACACACACACAGCACACACACACTGACCTCACAGTGCTCACACAGCACACAGACACCACTGACTCATACTGCCACACACAACACACACTGACCTCACACTGCCACACACACTCACACGCTGACCTCACACTGCCAGACACACACACAGACACACTGACTTCACACTGCCACACACACACACACTGACCTCACACTGCCACACCTCACACACACACACACGCTGACCTCACACTGCCACACACACACACACACACACCTGAACTAACACTGCCACACACACACACACACGCTGACCTCACAGCTGCCACACAGACACAGACGCTGACCTCACACTGCCACACACACATGCTGACCTCACACAGCCACACGCACACACACTGACCTCACACTGCCACACACACACACTGACCTCACACTGCCACCTACACACAGACTGACCTCACAGCTGCCACACGCACACACACTGACCTCACAGTGCCACACACACACACACGCTGACCTGACACTGGCACACACACACTGACCTCACACTCCACACGCACACAACGCTGACCTCACACTGCACAGACACACATGCTGACCTCACACTGCCCACACACACACGCTGACCTCACACAGCCACCACACACACACACACACTGACCTCACACTGCCACACACCACACCACTCACACTGACCTCACACTGCTACACCCACACACTGACCTCACACTGCCATACACATACAGAGACGCTGTCCTCACACCTGCACACACACAAACACGCTGACCTCACACTGCCACACACACACACATGCTGACCTCACACTGCCATATACACACACACACACTGACCTCACACTGCCACACACACACACCGACCTCACACTGCCACAGACACACACACTGACCTCATACTGCCACAAACACAACACACTGACCTCACACTGCCACACACACACACACTGACCTCATACTGCACACACACCACACACACTGCACACACCACACACTGACCTCACACTGCCACACACACACACACTGACCTCACACTGCCACACACACACACACTGACCTCACACTGCCACACACACACACACTGACCTCACACTGCCACACACACACACACACACACACTGACCTCACACTGCCACACACACACACACACACTGACCTCACACTGCCACACACACACACACTGACCTCACACTGCCACACACACACACACACACTGACCTCACACTGCCACACACACACACACACTGACCTCACACTGCCACACACACACACACTGACCTCACACTGCCACACACACACACACACACACACACACTGACCTGACACACTGCCACAACACACAACACACACACACACTGACCTCACACTGCCACACACACACACACAACACTGACCTCCACTGCCACACACACACACACACACTGACCTCACACTGCCACACACACACACACACACACACAGACACTGAACTCACACTGCCACACACACAGACACGCTGACCTCACACTGCCACACACACACGCTGACCTCACACTGCCACACACACACACACACACTGACCACACACTGCCACACACACACACACACACGCTGACCTCAAACTGCCACGCACACACACACTGACCTCACACTGCCACACACACACAAACTGACATAACACAGCCACACACACACACACTGACCTCACACTGCCACAAACAAACACACAATGACCTCACACTGCCACACACACACACACGCAGACCTCACAATGCCACACACACACACACTGACCTAACACTGCCACAAACAAACACACAATGACCTCACACTGCCACACACACAAACACACACACGCTGACCTCACACTGTCACACACACACACACTGACATCACACTGCCACACACACACACACACACTGACCTCACAGTGCCACACAGACACACACTGACCTCACACTGCCACATACACACTGACCTCACACTGCCACACACACACACTGACCTCACACTGCCACATACACACAGACTGACCTCACACTGCCACACGCACACACACTGACCTCACAGTGCCACACACACACACACGCTGACCTGACACTGGCACACACACACTGACCTCACACTCCACACGCACACACGCTGACCTCACACTGCCACAGACACACATGCTGACCTCACACTGCCACACACACACGCTGACCTCACACAGCCACACACACACACACACACTGACCTCACACTGCCACACACACACACTCACACTGACCTCACACTGCTACACCCACACACTGACCTCACACTGCCATACACATACAGAGACGCTGACCTCACACTGCCACACACACAAACACGCTGACCTCACACTGCCACACACACACACATGCTGACCTCACACTGCCATATACACACACACACACTGACCTCACACTGCCACACACACACACCGACCTCACACTGCCACAGACACACACACTGACCTCAGACTGCCACACACACACACACACTGACCTCACACTGCCACACACACACACACTGACCTCATACTGCCACACACACACACACACACACACACTCACACACTGACCTCACACTGCCACACAGATACACACTGACCTCACACTGCCACACACACAAACTGACCTCACACTGCCACTCACACACACACTGACCTCACACTGCCACACACACACACACACACACACTGACCTCACACTGCCACACACACACACACACTGACCTCACACTGCCACACACACACACACTGACCTCACACTGCCACACACACACACACACTGACCTCACACTGCCACACACACACACACACTGACCTCACACTGCCACACACACACACACACTGACCTCACACTGCCAAACACACACACACACATACACACACGCTGACCTCACACTGCCACACACACACAAACACACACACTGACCTCACACTGCCACACACACACACACACACACACGCTGACCTCACACTGCCACACACACACACACACACTGACCTCACACTGCCACACACACACACACACACACACACACTGACCTCACACTGCCACACACACACACACACTGACCTCACACTGCCACACACACACACACGCTGACCTCACACTGCCACACACACACACACACTGACCTCACACTGCCACACACACTGACCTCACACTGCCACACACACACACACTGACCTCACACTGCCACACACACAGACACACTGACCTCACACTGCCACACACACACACACTGACCTCACACTGCCACACACACACACACACACACACACACACACACACACAATGACCTCACACTGCCACACACACAGACACACACTGACCTCACACTGCCACACACACACACACTGACCTCACACTGCCACACACACACACACTGACCTCACACTGCCCACACACACACACACACACCCAACACTGACCTCACACTGCCACACACACACACACACACTGACCTCACACTGCCACACACACACACACTGACCTCACACTGCCACACACACACACACACTGACCTCACACTGCCACACACACACACACACACTGACCTCACACTGCACAACACACACACACTGACCTCACACTGCCACACACACACACACACACACACAAACACTGACCTCACACTGCCACACACACACACACACACACACACTGACCTCACACTGCCACACACACACACACACACACACGCTGACCTCACACTGCCACACACACACACACTGACCTCACACTGCCACACACACACACACACACACACACTGACCTCACACTGCCACACACACACACACACTGACCTCACACTGCCACACACACACACACACTGACCTCACACTGCCACACACACACACACTGACCTCACACTGCCACACACACACACACAGACCTCACACTGCCACACACACACACACACTGACCTCACACTGCCACACACAAGACACACTGACCTCACACTGCCACACACACACACACACACACACTGACCTCACACTGCCACACACACACACACACACTGACCTCACACTGCCACACACACACACACACTGACCTCACACTGCCACACACACACACACTGACCTCACACTGCCACACACACACACACTGACCTCACACTGCCACACACACACACACTGACCTCACACTGCCACACACACACACACTGACCTCACACTGCCACACACACACACACACTGACCTCACACTGCCACACACACACACAAACACACACACACTGACCTCACACTGCCACACACACACACACACTGACCTCACACTGCCACACACACAACACACACCTACACACACACACTGACCTCACTCTGCCCACCCCACACACACACACACACACACACACACACTCACTCTGCCCCACACACACACACACACTGACCTCACACTGCCACACACACACACACACTGACCTCACACTGCCACACACACACACTGACCTCACACTGCCACACACACACACACTGACCTCACACTGCCACACACACACACACTGACCTCACACTGCCACACACACACACACACTGACCTCACACTGCCACACACACACACACTGACCTCACACTGCCACACACACACACACACACTGACCTCACACTGCCACACACACACACACACACACTGACCTCACACTGCCACACACACACACACTGACCTCACACTGCCACACACACACACACTGACCTCACACTGCCACACACACACACACTGACCTCACACTGCCACACACACACACACTGACCTCACACTGCCACACACACACACACACTGACCTCACACTGCCACACACACACACAAACACACACACTGACCTCACACTGCCACACACACACACACACACGCTGACCTCACACTGCCACACACACACACACACACTGACCTCACACTGCCACACACACATACACACACACACACACACACACACTCACAGGAACCTCACACTGCCACACACACAGACACACACTGACCTCACACTGCCACACACACACACACACTGACCTCACACTGCCACAAACACACTGACCTCACACTGCCACACACACACACACTGACCTCACACTGCCACACACACACACACTGACCTCACACTGCCACACACACACACACACACACTGACCTCACACTGCCACACACACACACACACTGACCTCACACTGCCACACACACACACACACACGCTGACCTCACACTGCCACACACACACACACATGCTGACCTCACACTGCCACACACCACACACACACCAACACACCACACTGACTCACACAGCCACACACACACACACACACACACACTGACCTCACACTGCCACACACACACACACACACACAAACACGCTGACCTCACACTGCCACGCACACACAGACACATGCTGACCTCACACTGCCACACACACACACACACACACTGACCTCACACTGCCACACACACACACGCTGACCTCACACTGCCACACACACACACACTGACCTCACACTGCCACACACACACACTGACCTCACACTGCCACACACACACACACACACACACTGACCTCACACTGCCACACACACACACAAACACACACGGACCTCACTCTGCCACACACACACACACTGACCTCACACTGCCACACACACACACACTGACCTCACATTGCCACACACACACTGAACTCACACACCGCCACACACAACACTGACCTACACTGCACACACACACACACCCACACACACAACTGACCTCACACTGCCACACACACACACGCTGACCTCACACTGCCACACACACACACACACACACACTGACCTCACACTGCCACACACACACACACACTGACCTCACACTGCCACACACACACACACACACGCTGACCTCACACTGCCACACACACACACACTGACCTCACACTGCCACACACACACACACACTGACCTCACACTGCCACACACACACACACACACACACTGACCTCACACTGCCACACACACACACACTGACCTCACACTGCCACACACACACACACACACTGACCTCACACTGCCACACACACACACACTGACCTCACACTGCCACACACACACTGACCTCACACTGCCACACACACACACACTGACCTCACACTGCCACACACACACACACTGACCTCACACTGCCACACACACACACACTGACCTCACACTGCCACACACACACACACACTGACCTCACACTGCCACACACACACTGACCTCACACTGCCACACACACACACACTGACCTCACACTGCCACACACACACACACTGACATCACACTGCCACACACACACACACTGACCTCACACTGCCACACACACACTGACCTCACACTGCCACAAACACACACACAATCACCTCACACTGCCACACACACACACACTGACCTCACACTGCCACACACACAGACACACACTGACATGACACTGCCACACACACACACACTGACCTCACACTGCCACACACACACACACACACTGACCTCACACTGCCACACACAAACAGACAATCACCTCACACTGCCACACACACAAAAACAATGACCTCACACTGCCACACACACACACGCTGACCTCACACTGCCACACACACACACAAACACACACACTGACCTCACACTGCCACACACACACACACACACACACTGACCTCACACTGCAACAACACACACACCACACGCTGACCTCACACTGCCACACACACACACACACACACTGACCTCACACTGCCACACACACACACAGACTGACCTCACACTGCCACACACACACAGACCTCACACTGCCACACACACACACACTGACCTCACACTGCCACACACACACACACTGACCTCACACTGCCACACACACACACACACACACACACACTGACCTCACACTGCCACACACACACACACTGACCTCACACTGCCACACACACACACACACGCTGACCTCACACTGCCACACACACACACACACTGACCTCACACTGCCACACACACACACACACACACACTGACCACACACTGCCAACACAACACACACACACACAACACTGACGTCAAACTGCCACACACACACAAACACTGACCTCACACTGCCACACACACACACACACACACTGACCTCACACTGCCACACACACACACACACACACACTGACCTCACACTGCCACACACACACACACTGACCTCACACTGCCCCACACACAAACACTCTGACCTCACACTGCCACACACACACACACTGACCTCACACTGCCACACACACACTGACCTCACACTGCCACACACACACTGACCTCACACTGCCACACACACACACACACACACACACTGACCTCACACTGCCACACACACACACACTGACCTCACACTGCCACACACACACACACACACACTGACCTCACACTGCCACACAAACACACACACACACAGTGACCTCACACTGCCACACACACACACACACACACACTGACCTCACACTGCCACACACACACACACTGACCTCACACTGCCACACACACACACACACTGACCTCACACTGCCACACACACACACACTGACCTCACACTGCCACACACACACTGACCTCACACTGCCACACACACACACACACACTGACCTCACACTGCCACACACACACACACTGACCTCACACTGCCACACACACACACACTGACCTCACACTGCCACACACACACACACGCTGACCTCACACTGCCACACACACACTGACCTCACACTACCACACACACACACACTGACCTCACACTGCCACACACACACACACTGACCTCACACTGCCACACACACACACTGACCTCACACTGCCACACACACACACACACTGACCTCACACTGCCACACACACACACACACACACACACAGACACTGAACTCACACTGCCACACACACACACACTGACCTCACACTGCCACACACACACACACACACTGACCTCACACTGCCACACACCCCTGCTGACCTCACACTGCCACACACACACACACACACTGACCTCACACTGCCACACACACACACACTGACCTCACACTGCCACACACACACACACTGACCTCACACTGCCACACACACACACACTCTGACCTCACACTGCCGCACACACACACTGACCTCACACTGCCACACACACTCTCACTGACCTCACACTGCCACACACACACAAACTGACCTCACACTGCCACACACACACACACTGACCTCACACTGCCACACACCAATACACACACACACTGACCTCACACTGCCACACACACACACACACTGACCTCACACTGCCGCACACTCACACTGACCTCACACTGCCACACACACACACACTGACCTCACACTGCCACACACACACACACACTGACCTCACACTGCCACACACACACACACACTGACCTCACACTGCCACACACACACACACACTGACCTCACACTGCCACACACACACACACACTGACCTCACACTGCCACACACACACACACACACACTGCCCTCACACTGCCACACACACACACAGACCTCACACTGCCACACACACACACACTGACCTCACACTGCCACACACACACACACACACTGACCTCACACTGCCACACACACACACACACTGACCTCACACTGCCACACACACACACACACACACGCTGACCTCACACTGCCACACACACACACACACTGACCTCACACTGCCACACACACACACACACTGACCTCACACTGCCACACACACACGCTGACCTCACACTGCCACACACACACACAAACACACACACACTGACCTCACACTGCCACACACACACACACACGCTGACCTCACACTGCCACACACACACACACACTGACCTCACACTGCCACACACACACACACTAACCTCACACTGCCACACACACACACACACACACACGCTGACCTCACACTGCCACACACACACACACTGACCTCACACTGCCACACACACACACACACACTGACCTCACACTGCCACACACACACACACACACACTGACCTCACACTGCCACACACACCTGCTGACCTCACACTGCCACACACACACAGACACTGACCTCACACTGCCACACACACACACACACACACACACTGACCACACAATGACACACACACACACACACACGCTGACCTCACACTGCCACACACACACACACTGACCTCACACTGCCACACACCCACACAAACACACGCACACTAACCTCACACTGCCACACACACACACACACGCTGACCTCACACTGCCACACACACACACACGCTGACCTCACACTGCCACACACACACACACACACTGACCTCACACTGCCACACTCACACACACTGCCACACACACACACACTGACCTCACACTGCCACACACACACACACACACACTGACCTCACACTGCCACACACACACACACACTGACCTCACACTGCCACTCACACACACACACACTCACACACACACACACTGACCTCACACTGCCACACACACACACACTGACCTCACACTGCCACACACACACACACTGACCTCACACTGCCACACACACACACACTGACCTCACACTGCCACACACACACACACACACACACACACACACACTGACCTCACACTGCCACACACACACACACACACTGACCTCACACTGCCACACACACACACACTGACCTCACACTGCCACACACACACACACTGACCTCACACTGCCACACACACACACACTGACCTCACACTGCCACACACACACACACTGACCTCACACTGCCACACACACACACACACACACACACACTGACCTCACACTGCCACACACACACACACACACACACTGACCTCACACTGCCACACACACACACACACACTGACCTCACACTGCCACACACACACACACTGACCTCACACTGCCACACACACACACACTGACCTCACACTGCCACACACACACACACACTGACCTCACACTGCCACACACACACACACTGACCTCACACTGCCACACACACACACACACTGACCTCACACTGCCACACACACACACACACACTGACCTCACACTGCCACACACACACACACACACACACTGACCTCACACTGCCACACACACACACACTGACCTCACACTGCCACACACACACACACTGACCTCACACTGCCACACACACACACACTGACCTCACACTGCAACACACACACACTGACCTCACACTGTCTCACACACACACACACACAGACTGACCTCACACTGCCACACACACACACACTGACCTCACACTGCCACACACACACACACACTGACCTCACACTGCCACACACACACACACACACACGCTGACCTCACACTGCCACACACACACACTGACCACACACTGCCACACACACACACACACACTGACCTCACACTGCCACACACACACACACTGACCTCACACTGCCACACACACACACTGACCTCACACTGCCACACACACACACACAGACCTCACACTGCCACACACACACACACGCTGACCTCACACTGCCACACACACACACACACACACTGACCTCACACTGCCCCTCACAAACACACACACGCGCTGACCTCACACTGCCACACACACACACTGACCTCACACTGCCACACACACACACACTGACCTCATATTGCCACACACACACTGACCTCACACTGCCACACACACACACACTGACCTCACACTGCCACACACACACACACACTGACCTCACACTGCCACACACACACACACACACTGACCTCACACTGCCACACACACACACTGACCTCACACTGCCACACACACACACACACACACTGACCTCACACTGCCACACACACACACACACTGACCTCACACTGCCACACACACACACACACTGACCTCACACTGCCACACACACACACACTGACCTCACACTGCCACACACACAAACACGCCGACCTCACACTGCCACACACACACACACTGACCTCACACTGCCACACACACACACACTGACCTCACACTGCCACACACACACACATGCTGACCTCACACTGCCACACACACACACACACACTGACCTCACACTGCACACACACACACACACTGACCTCACACTGCCACACACACACACAACACACTGCCACACACACACACACTGACCTCACACTGCCACACACACACACACTGACCTCACACTGCCACACACACAAACTGACCTCACACTGCCACACACACACACTGACCTCACACTGCCACACACACACACACACCCACACACACACTGACCTCACACTGCACACACACACACACACACATGACCTCACACTGCCACACACACACACACTGACCTCTCACTGCCACACACACACACACACTGACCTCACACTGCCACACACACACACACACACTGACCTCACACTGCCACACACACACACACTGACCTCACACTGCCACACACACACTGACCTCACACTGCCACACACACACACACACTGACCTCACACTGCCACACACACACACACTGACCTCACACTGCCACACACACACACACACTGACCTCACACTTCCACACACACACACACACACTGACCTCACACTGCCACACACACACACACACTAACCTCACACTGTCACACACACACACTGACGTCACACTGCCACACACACACACACACACTGACCTCACACTGCCGCACACAAACACACTGACCTCACACTGCCACACACACACACACACACACTGACCTCACACTGCCACCCACACACACACTGACCTCACACTGCCACACACACACACACTGACCTCACACTGCCACACACACACACACTGACCTCACACTGCCTCACACAAACACACACTCACACACTGACCTCACACTGCCACACACAGACACACAGACCTCACACTGCCACACACACACACACACACTGACCTCACACTGCCACACACACACACACTGACCTCACACTGCCACACACACACACACACACACTGACCTCACACTGCCACACACACACACACTGACCTCACACTGACAACACACACACACTGACCTCACACTGCCACACACACACACACGCTGACCTCACACTGCACACCACACACACACAACACACACACTGACCTCACACTGCCACACAACACACCACACTGACCTCACACTGCCACACACAAACACACACCCACACACTGACCTCACACTGCCACACACACACACACACACACTGACCTCACACTGCCACACACACACACGCTGACCTCACACTGCCACAAACACACACAAACAGACACACACTGACCTCACACTGCCACACACACACACACACACTGACCTCACACTGCCACACACACACACACACTGACCTCACACTGCCACACACACACACACACACGACACTCACACACTGCCACAACACACACACACTGCCACACACACACACACTGACCTCACACTGCCACACACACTCACACACACACACTGACCTCACACTGCCACACAAACACACACACTGACCTCACACTGCCACACACACACACACACACAAACACACACACACACTGACCTCACACTGCCACACACACACACACTGACCTCACACTGCCACACACACACACTGACCTCACACTGCCACACACACACACACTGACCTCACACTGCCACACACACACACACACACACACACACACTGACCTCACACTGCCACACACACACACACACTGACCTCACACTGCCACACACACACACACTGACCTCACACTGCCACACACACACACACACTGACCTCACACTGCCACACACACACACACACACTGACCTCACACTGCCACACACACACACACTGACCTCACACTGCCACACACACACACACACACGCTGACCTCACACTGCCACACACACACACACACACACACACTGACCTCACACTGCCACACACACACACACACACTGACCTCACACTGCCACACACACACACACTGACCTCACACTGCCACACACACACACTGACCTCACACTGCCACACACACACACACTGAACTCACACTGCCACACACACACACACACTGACCTCACACTGCCACACACACACACTGACCTCACACTGCCACACACACACACACACACTGACCTCACACTGCCACACACACACACACACACTGACCTCACACTGCCACACACACACACACACACTGACCTCACACTGCCACACACACACACTGACCTCACACTGCCACACACACACACACTGACCTCACACTGCCACACACACACACACACTGACCTCACACTGCCACACACACACACACAAACACTGACCTCACACTGCCACAAACACACGCACTGACCTCACACTGCCACACACACACACACACTGACCTCACACTGCCACACACACACACAAACACACACTGACCTCACACTGCCACACACAGACACTGACCTCACACTGCCACACACACACACGCACACAGTGACCTCACACTGCCACACACACACACACTGACCTCACACTGCCCACACACACACACACACTGACCTCACACTGCCACACACACACACTGACCTCACACTGCCACACACACACACACACTGACCTCACACTGCCACACACACACACACTGACCTCACACTGCCACACACACACACACACTGACCTCATATTGCCACACACACACTGACCTCACACTCCACACACACAAACACTGACCTCACACTGCCCCACACAAACACACACAGACTGACCTCACACTGCCACACACACACACTGACCTCACACTGCCACACACACACACACACTGACCTCACACTGCCACACACACACACACACTGACCTCACACTGCCACACACACACACACTGACCTCACACTGCCACACACACACACACACACTGACCTCACACTGCCACACACAAAAACACTGACCTCACACTGCCACACACACACACACGCTGACCTCACACTGCCACACACACACACACACACAAACACACTGACCTCACACTGCCACACACACACACACACTGACCTCACACTGCCACACACACACACACACGCTGACCTCACACTGCCACACACACACACACTGACCTCACACTGCCACACACACACACACACTGACCTCACACTGCACACACACAACACACACTGACCTCACACTGCCACACACACACACACACACACACTGACCTCACACAGCCACACACACACACACACACACACTGACCTCACACTGCCACACACACACACTGACCTCACACTGCCACACACACACACACTGACCTCACACTGCCACACACACACACTGACCTCACACTGCCACACACAGCCACACACACACACACACTGACCTCACACTGCCACACACACACACACACTGACCTCACACTGCCACACACACACACATGCTGACCTCACACTGCCACACACACACACACACTGACCTCACACTGCCACACACACACAACTGACCTCACACTGCCACACACACACACACTGACCTCACACTGCGACACACACACACACACACACACTGACCTCACGCAGCCACACACACACACACTGACCTCACACTGCCACACACACGCACACACACACAATGACCTCACACTGCCACACACACACACACTGACCTCACACTGCCACACACACACACACTGACCTCACACTGCCACACACACACACACACTGACCTCACACTGCCAGACACACACACACACACACACACTGACCTCACACAGCCACACACACAAAACCACTGACCTCACACTACCAGACACACACACACACACACTGACCTCAAACTGCAACACACACACACACTGACCTCACACTGCCACACACACACACACTGACCTCACACTGCCACACACACACACGCTGACCTCACACTGCCACACACACACACACACACTGACCTCACACTGCTAACAAACACACACTACCTCACACTGCCAACACACACACACACAGACTGACCTCACACTGCCACACACACACACACTGACCTCACACTGCCACACACGCAGTCCTCACACTGCCACACACACACACACTGACCTCACACTGCCACACACACACACACACTGACCTCACACTGCCACACACACAAACACACACTGACCTCACACTGCCAACACACACACACTGACCTCACACTGCCACACACACACACACTGACCTCACACTGCCACACACACACACACACTGACCTCACACTGCCACACACACACACACATACACACACTGACCTCACACAGCCACACACACACACACTGACCTCACACTGCCACACACACACACTGACCTCACACTGCCACACACACACACACACTGACCTCACACTGCCACACACACACATACACACTGAACTCACACTGCAACACACACACACACTGACCTCACACTGCCACACACACACACACTGACCTCACACTGCCACACACACACACACACTGACCTCACACTGCCACACACACACACACACTGACCTCACACTACCCCCCCACACACACACACACTGAACTTACATGCCTAACACACACACACACACACTGACCTCACACTGCCACAAACACAAAAACACTGACCTCACACTGCCACACACACACACTGACCTCACACTGCCACACACACACACACACACACACACTGACCTCACACTGCCACACACACACACACTGACCTCACACTGCCACACACACACACACACACTGACCTCACACTGCACACCACCACACACACTGACCTCACACTGCCACACACACACACACTGACCCCACACTGCCACACACACACACACACTGACCTCACACTGCCACACACACACACACACACACTGACCTCACACTGCCACACACACACACACACACACTGACCTCACACTGCCACACACACACACACTGACCTCACACTGCCACACACACACACACACGCTGACCTCACACTGCCACACACACAACACTGACCTCACACTGCCACACACACACACACACACACACACACGCTGACCTCACACTGCCAAACACACACACACTGACCTCACACTGCCACACTCAAACACTGACCTCACACTGCCACAAACACACACACTGACCTCACACTGCCACACACACACACACTGACCTCACACTGCCACACACAAAGACTGACCTCACACTGCCACACACACACACACACTGACCTCACACTGCCACACACACACACACTGACCTCACACTGCCACACACACACAGACACACTGACCTCACACTGCCACACACACACACACACTGATCTCACACTGCCACACACACACACACTGACCTCACACTGCCACACACACACACACACTGACCTCACACTGCCACACACACACACACACACACTGACCTCACACTGCCACACACACACACACTGACCTCACACTGCCACACACACACACACACACTCAGACCTCACACTGCCAATAACACACACACTGACCTCACACTGCCACACACACACGCACTGACCTCACACTGCCACACACACACACACACTGAACTCACACTGCCACACACACACACACACTGACCTCACACTACCCGCCCACACACACACACACTGACCTCACACTGCCTAACACACACACACACACTGACCTCACACTGCCACACACACACACAGACCTCACACTGCCACACACACACACTGACCTCACACTGCCACACACACACACACACACACTGACCTCACACTGCCACACACACACACACTGACCTCACACTGCCACACACACACACACTGACCTCACACTGCCACACACACACACACACACACGGTCCTCACACTGCCACACACAAACACACACTGACCTCACACTGCCACACACACACACACACTGACCTCACACTGCCACACACACACACACACTGACCTCACACTGCCACACACACACACACACACTGACCTCACACTGCCACACACACACACACACACTGACCTCACACTGCCACACACACACACACACACACTGACCTCACACTGCCACACACACACACACTGACCTCACACTGCCACACACACACACACACTGACCTCACACTGCCACACACACACACACTGACCTCACACTGCCACACACACACACACACACTGACCTCACACTGCCACACACACACACACACACACTGACCTCACATGCCACACACACACACACACTGACCTCACACTGCCACACACACACACACACCCTCACACTGCCACACACACACTGACCTCACACTGCCACACACACACACACACACACTGACCTCACACTGCCACACACACACACACTGACCTCACACTGCAACACACACACTGACCTCACACTGCCACACACACACACACACTGACCTCACACTGCCACACACACACACACACTGACCTCACACTGCCACACACACACACACACACACTGACCTCACACTGCCACACACACACACACTGACCTCACACTGCCACACACACACACACACACTGACCTCACACTGCCACACACACACACACACTGACCTCACACTGCCACACACACACACACACTGACCTCACGCAGCCACACACACACACAAACACTGACCTCACACTGCCACACACACACACACACTGACCTCACACTGCCACACACACACACAGACCTCACACTGCCACAACACACACACTGACCTCACACTGCCACACACACACACACACACTGACCTCACACTGCCACACACACACCCACACTGACCTCACAATGACACACACACACACACTGACCTCACACTGCCACACACACACACACTGACCTCACACTGCCACACACACACACACTGACCTCACACTGCCACACACCCACACACTGACCTCACACTGCCACACACACACACACACACTGACCTCACACTGCCACACACACACACACACACGCTGACCTCACACTGCCACACACACACACACTGACCTCACACTGCCACACACACACACACTGACCTCACACTGCCACACACACACACACACTGACCTCACACTGCCACACACACACACTGACCTCACACTGCCACACACACACACACACACACTGACCTCACACTGCCACACACACACACACTGACCTCATGCTGCCACACACACACACACTGACCTCACACTGCCACACACACAGACACACTGACCTCACACTGCCAGACACAAACACATGACCTCACCCTGCCACACAGACACACACAAACACACACACACTGACCTCACACTGCCACACACACACACACTGACCTCACACTGCCACACACACACACTGACCTCACACTGCCACACACACACACACACACTGACCTCACACTGCCACACACAAACACACACTGACCTCACACTGCCACACACACACAAACACACACTCTGACCTCACACTGCCACACACACACACACACTGACCTCACACTGCCACACACACACACACACACTGACCTCACACTGCCACACACACACACACACTGACCTCACACTGCCACACACACACACACTGACCTCACACTGTCTCACACACACACACACACACACTGACCTCACACTGCCACACACACACACACTGACCTCACACTACCACACACACACACACACTGACCTCACACTGCCACACACACACACACTGACCTCACACTGCCACACACACACACACACACACTGACCTCACACTGCCACACACACACACACTGACCTCACACTGCCACACACACACACACACTGACCTCACACTGCCAACACACACACACTGACCTCACACTGCCACACACACACACACTGACCTCACACTGCCACACACACACACACACACTGACCTCACACTGCCACACACACACACTGACCTCACACTGCCACACACACACACACACACTGCCACACTGCCACACACACACACACACTGACCTCACACTGCCACACACACACACACACTGACCTCACACTGCCACACACACACACACTGACCTCACACTGCCACACACACACACACACACTGACCTCACACTGCCACAAACACAGACACACTGACCACACACTGCCACACACACACACACTGACCTCACACTGCCACACAAACACAAACACAACAACACTGCCACACCACACACACACAGATCTCACACTGCCACACACACACAGACACACTGACCTCACACTGCCACACACAAACACATGACCTCACCCTGCCACACACACACACACTGACCTCACACCCCCACACACCCACACACACACTAACCTGACACTGCCACACACACACACACTGACCTCACACAGCCACACACAAACACTGACCTCACACTACCACACACACACACTGACCTCACACTGCCAACACACACACACACGCTGACCTCACAGTGCCACACACACACACACACTGACCTCACGCTGCCACACACACACACTAACCTCACACTGCCACACACACACACACTGACCTCACACTGCCACACACACATACACACACTGACCTCACACTGCCACACACACACACACACTGACCTCACACTGCCACACACACACACACACACAATGACCTCACACTGCTACACACACACACACTGACCTCACACTGCCCCACGCACAAACACACTGACCTCACGCTGCCACACACACACACAGACCTCACACTGTCACACACACACACACACACTGACCTCACACTGCCACACACACACACACACCCACTGACCTCACACTGCCAAAAACACACACACTGACCTCAGACTGCCACACACACACACTAACATCACACTCTCACACACACACACACTGCCACACTGCCACACACACACACACACACTGACCTCACACTGCCACACACACACACACACACACACTGACCTCACACTGCCCAAAACACACACACACATACACACACGCTGACCTCACATGGCCACACACACACACACTGACCTCACACTGCCACACACACACACACTGACCTCACACTGCCACACACAAAACCACTGACCTCACACTGCACACACACACACACCACACACACAACACACAAACTGACCTCACACTGCCACACACACACACACACACACACACACTCTGACCTCACACTCCCACACACACACACATACACTGACCTCACACTTCCTTACACACACACACACAGGCTGAACTCAGACTGCCACACACAATAACCTCACACGGCCACACACACACACACACACTGACCTCACACTGCCACACACACAGACTGACCTCACACTGCCACACACACACACACACACTGACCTCACACTGCCACACACACACACACACTGACCTCACACTGCCACACACACACACACACTGACCTCACACTGCCACACACACACACACTGACCTCACACTGCCACACACACACACACACTGACCTCACACTGCCACACACACACAAACACTGACCTCACACTGCCACACACACACACACACACACTGACCTCACACTGCCAACACACACACACACTGACCTCACAATGACACACACACACACACACTGACCTCACACTGCCACACACACACACACTGACCTCACACTGCCACACACACACACACTGACCTCACACTGCCACACACACACACACACACTGACCTCACACTGCCAAACACACACCCACACATACACACACGCTGACCTCACACTGCCACACACACACACACTGACCTCACACTGCCACACACACACACACTGACCTCACACTGCCACACACACACACACACACACTGACCTCACACTGCCACACACACACACACACTGACCTCACACAACCGCAAACACACACACACTGACCTCACACTGCCACACACACACACACTGACCTCACACTGCCACAAACAGAAACACTGACCTCACACTGCCACACACACACACACGCTGACCTCACACTGCCACACACACACACACACACACACACACTGACCTCACACTGCCACACACACAGACACACACTGACCTCACACTGCCACACACACACACTGACCTCACACTGCCACACACACACACACTGACCTCACACTGTCTCACACACACACACACACTGACCTCACACTGCCACACACACACACTGACCTCACACTGCCACACACACACACACACTGACCTCACACTGCCACACACCAACACACACACACACTGACCTCACACTGCCACACACACACACACACTGACCTCACACTACCACACACACACACACACTGACCTCACACTGCCACACACACACACTGACCTCACATTGTCTCACACACGCACACAGACTGACCTCACACTGCCACACACACACTGACCTCACACTGCCACACACACACACACTGACCTCACACTGCCACACACACACACACACACTGACCTCACACTGCCACACACACACACACACACACACTGACCTCACACTGCCACACACACAGACACACACTGACCTCACACTGCCACACACACACTGACCTCACACTGCCACACACACACACACACTGACCTCACACTGCCACACACACACACACTGACCTCACACTGCCACACACACACACACACACACACTGACCTCACACTGCCACACACACACACACACACACTGACCTCACACTGCCACACACACACACACACTGACCTCACACTGCCACACACACACACACTGACCTCACACTGCCACACACACACACACTGACCTCACACTGCCACACACACACACACACACACACACTGACCTCACACTGCCACACGCACACACACGCTGACCTCACACTGCCACACACACACACTGACCTCACACTGCCACACACACACACACACACTGACCTCACACTGCCACACACACACACCCACACACACACACACACACTGACCTCACACTGCCACACACACACACACACTGACCTCACACTGCCACTAACACACACACTGACCTCACACAGCCACATACACACACTGACCTCACACTGCCTAACACACACACACACTGACCTCACACTGCCACACACACACACACACTGACCTCACACTGCCACACACACACACACACACTGACCTCACACTGCCACACACACACACACACACTGACCTCACACTGCCACACACACACTGACCTCACACTGCCACACACACACACAGACCTCACACTGTCACACACACACACTGACCTCACACTGCCACACACACACACACACTGACCTCACACTGCCACACACACACACTGACCTCACACTGCCACACACACACACACACACTGACCTCACACTGCCACACACACACACACACACTGACCTCACACTGCCACACACACACACACACACTGACCTCACACTGCCACACACACACACTGACCTCACACTGCCACACACACACACACTGACCTCACACTGCCACACAAGAACACACACTGACCTCACACTGCCACACACACACACACACACACAGACCTCACACTGCCACACACACACACACACTGACCTCACACTGCCACACACAAACACACACACACACACTGACCTCACACTGCCACACACACACACACTGACCTCACACTGCCACACACACACACACACTGACCTCACACTGCCACACACACACACACACACCTCACACTGCCACACACACACACACACACACTGACCTCACACTGCCACACACACACACACACACACTGACCTCACACTACCACACACACACACACACACTGACCTCACACAGCCACACACACGCACTGACCTCACACTGCCACACACACACACACACTGACCTCACACTGCCACACACACACACACACTGACCTCACACTGCCACACACACACACACACGCTAACCTCACACTGCCACACACACACACACTGACCTCACACTGCCACACACACACACACACACTGACCTCACACTGCCACACACACACACACACAATGACCTCACACTGCCACACACACACACACACACACACACACACACACGCTGACCTCACACTGCCACACACACACACACACACACTGACCTCACACTGCCACACACACACACACTGACCTCACACTGCCACACACACACACACACACTGACCTCACACTGCCACACACACACACACTGACCTCACACTGCCACACACACACACACACACACACACTGACCTCACACTGCCACACACACACACACTGACCTCACACTGCCACACACACACACACACTGACCTCACACTGCCACACACACACACACTGACCTCACACTGCCACACACACACACACACACTGACCTCACACTGCCACACACACACACACACACTGACCTCACAATTCCAACACAAACACACAGACTGACCTCACACTGCCACACACACACACACACACACACACACACACTGACCTCACACTGCCACACACACACTGACCTCACACTGCCACACACACTCACAGGCTGACCTCACACTGCCACACACACACACTGACCTCACACTGCCACACACACACACACTGACCTCACACTGCCACACACACACACACTGACCTCACACTGCCACACACACACACACACACACACACTGACCTCACACTGCCACACACACACACACACTGACCTCACACTGCCACACACACACACTGACCTCACACTGCCACACACACACACACGCTGACCTCACACTGCCACACACACACACACTGACCTCACACTGTCACACACACACACACCAACCTCACACTGCCACACACACACACACTGACCTCACACTGCCACACACACACACACACTGACCTCACACTGCCACACACACACACACACTGACCTCACACTGCCACACACACACACACTGACCTCACACTGCCACACACACACTGACCTCACACTGCCACACACACACACACACACTGACCTCACACTGCCACACACACACACACACTGACCTCACACTGCCAACAAACACACACGCTGACCTCACACTGCCACACACACACACACTGACCTCACACTGCCACACAAACACACTGACCTCACACTGCCACACACACACACACTGACCTCACACTGCCACACAAACACACACACACACACTGACCTCACACTGCCACACACACACACACACACACACACACTGACCTCACACTGCCACACACACACTCACACTGACCTCACACTGCCACACACACACACACACACACACACTGACCTCACACTGCCACACACACACACACACAAACACACTGACCTCACACTGCCACACACACACACACACACTGACCTCACACTGCCACACACACACACACTGACCTCACACTGCCACACACACACACACTGACCTCACACTGCCACACACACACACACACACACACACACACTGACCTCACACTGCCACTCACTCAGACACACACTGACCTCACACTGCCACACACACACACTGACCTCACACTGCCACACACACACACACACACTGACCTCACACTGCCACACACACACACACTGACCTCACACTGCCACACACACACACACACTGACCTCACACTGCCACACACACACACACACACCCTACCTCACACTGCCACACACACACACACACACACTGACCTCACACTGCCACACACACACACTGACCTCACACTGCCACACACACACACTGACCTCACACTGCCACACACACACACACACTGACCTCACACTGCCACACACACACACACTGACCTCACACTGCCACACACACACACTGACACTCACACTCACACCCACACACACACACACACTGACCTCACACTGCCACACACACACACACTGACCTCACACTGCCACACACAACACACACACACAACACTGACCTCACACTGCCACACACACACACACACACTGACCTCACACTGCCACCACACACACACCACTGACCTCACACTGCCCACACACACACACACACTGACCTCACACTGCCACACACACACACACTGACCTCACACTGCCACACACACACACAGACCTCACACCCACACAACACACACACACTGACCTCACCCTGCCACACACAAACACACACACACTGAACTCACACTGCCACACACACACACAGACTGACCTCACACATCCAACACACACACACTGACCTCACACTGCCACACACACACACACACTGACCTCACACTGCCACACACACACACTGACCTCACACTGCCACACACACACACACACTGACCTCACTGCCACACACACACACACACTGACCTCACACTGCCACACACACACACACTGACCTCACACTGCCACACACACACACACTGACCTCACACTGCCACACACACACACACTGACCTCACACTGCCACACACACACACACTGACCTCATATTGCCACACACACACTGACCTCACACTGCCACACACACACACACACACACTGACCTCACACTGCCACACACACACACACACTGACCTCTCACAGCCACACACACACACTGAAATCACACTGCCCCACACACACACACACACGGACCTCACTTTGCCAACACACACACACACGCTGACCTCACACTGCCACACACACACACACTGACCTCACACTGCCACACACACACACACACTGACCTCACACTGCCACACACACACACACTGACCTCAAACTTCTCACACACAAACACATGCTGACCGCACACTGCCACACACACACACACACACACACTGACCTCACACTGCCACACACACACACACACACTGACCTCACACTGCCACACACACACACACACAGACCTCACACTGCCACACACACACACACTGACCTCACACTGCCACACACACACACACACACACACTGACCTCACACTGCCACACACACCGACCTCACACTGCCACACACACACACACTGACCTCACACTGCCACACACACACACACACTGACCTCACACTGCCACACACACACACAAGCTGACCTCACACACACACACGCTGACCTCACACTGCCACACACACACACACACTGATCTCACTCTGCCACACACACAGACACACTGACCTCACACTGCCACACACACACCACACACACCACAAGCCACACACACACTGACATCACACTGCCACACACACACACACTGACCTCACACTGCCACACACACACACTGACCTCACACTGCCACACACACACACTGACCTCACACTGCCACACACACACACACACTGACCTCACACTGCCACACACACACACACTGACCTCACACTGCCACACACACACACACACACACTGACCTCACACTGCCACACACACACACTGACCTCTCACTGCCACAAACAGAAACACTGACCTCACACTGCCACACACACACACATGACCTCACACTGCCACACACACACACTGACCTCACACTGCCACACACAAACACTGACCTCACACTGCCACACACACACACACTGACCTCACACTGCCACACACACACACACAGACCTCACACTGCCACACACACACACACACTGACCTCACACTACCACACACACACACTGACCTCACACTGCCACACACAAACACACTGACCTCACACTGCCACACACACACACTGACCTCACACTGCCACACACACACACACTGACCTCACACTGCCACACACACACTGACACACACTGCCACACACACACACACACTGACCTCACACTGCCACACACTAACACTGACCTCACACTGCCACACACACACACACAATGACCTCACACAGCCACACACACACGCACTGACCTCACACTGCCCACACACACACACACTGACCTCACACTGCCACACACACACTGACCTCACACTGCCACACACACACACACACTGACCTCACACTGCCACACACAGAAAAACACTGACCTCACACTGCCACACACACACACAAACAAACACACACTGACCTCACAGTGCCCCACACACACACGCTGACCTCACACTGCCACACACACACACACTGACCTAACACTGCCACACACACACACACTGACCTCACACTGCCACACACACACACACTGACCTTAACCTGCCACACACACACACACACTGACCTCACACTGCCACACACACACACACTGACCTCACACTGCCACACACACACACACACTGACCTCACACTGCCACACACACACACACACACAAACACACACACACACTGACCTCACACTACCACACACGCACACACACACACTGACCTCACACAGCCACACACATGAACACACTGACCTCACAGTGCCGCACACACACACACTGACCTCACACTGCCACACACACACACACACACACTGACCTCACAATGCCACACACACACACACACACACACACTGACCTCACACTGCCACACACACACACACTGACCTCACACTGCCACACACACACACACAGTTACATCACACTGCCACACACACACACACACACACACAACCACTGACCTCACACTGCCACACACACACACACACTGACCTCACACTGCCACACACACACACACACTGACCTCACACTGCCACACACACACACACTGACCTCACACCACAACCACCACACACACACACTGACCTCACACTGCCACACACACACACACACTGACCTCACACTGCCACACACACACACACACACACTGACCTCACACTGCCACACACACACACACACACTGACCTCACACTGCCACACACACACACACTGACCTCACACTGCCACACACACACACACACTGACCTCACACTGCCACACACACACACTGACCTCACACTGCCACACACACACACACACACACACACTGACCTCACACTGCCACACACACACACACACTGACCTCACACTGCCACACACACACACACTGACCTCACACTGCCACACACACACACACACTGACCTCACACACACTGCACACACAACACAACACTGACCTCACACTGCCACACACACACACAGACCTCACACTGCCACACACACACACACACTGACCTCACACTGCCACACACACACACACTGACCTCACACTGCCACACACACACACACACACACACTGACTTCATATTGCCACTCACACACTGACCTCACACTGCCACACACACACACACACTGACCTCACACTGCCACACACACACACACACTGACCTCACACTGCCACACACACACACACACACTGACCTCACACTGCACACGCACACACACACACTGAACTCACACTGCCACACACACACACACACTCACCTCACACTGCCACACACACACACACTGACCTCACACTGCCACACACACACACACTGACCTCACACTGCCACACACACACACACACTGACCTCACACTGCCACACACACACACACACTGACCTCACACTGCCACACACACACACACACACACTGACCTCACACTGCCAACACACACACACACACGCTGACCTCACACTGCCACAACACACACACTGACCTCACACTGCCACACACACACACTGACCTCACACTGCCACACACACACACACACACACTGACCTCACACTGCCACACACACACACACACTGACCTCACACTGCCACACACACACACACACGCTGACCTCACACTGCCACACACACACACACACTGACCTCACACTGCCACACACACACACACTGACCTCACACTGCCACACACACACACACACTGACCTCACACTGCCACACACACACACACACACTGACCTCACACTGCCACACACACACACACACACACTGACCTCACACTGCCACACACACACACACACACACTGACCTCACACTGCCACACACACACACACTGACCTCACACTGCCACACACACACACACTGACCTCACACTGCCACACACACACACTGACCTCACACTGCCACACACACACACACACACTGACCTCACACTGCCACACACACACACACACTGACCTCACACTGCCACACACACACACACTGACCTCACACTGCCACACACACACACAGACCTCACACTGCCACACACACACACACACACTGACCTCACACTGCCACACACACACACACTGACCTCACACTGCCACACACACACACACACACACTGACCTCACACTGCCACACACACACACACACACACTGACCTCACACTGCCACACACACACACACACTGACCTCACACTGCCACACACACACACACACACACACACTGACCTCACACTGCCACACACACACACACACTGACCTCACACTGCCACACACACACACACACTGACCTCACACTGCCACACACACACACACTGACCTCACACTGCCACACACACACACACTGACCTCACACTGCCACACACACACACACACTGACCTCACACTGCCACACACACACACACGCTGACCTCACACTGCCACACACACACACACTGACCTCACACTGCCACACACACACACACTGACCTCGTATTGCCACACACACTGACCTCACACTGCCACACACACACACACTGATCTAACTCTGCCACACACACAGACACACTGACCTCACACTGACACACACACACACAAGACCTCACCCTGCCACACACACACACACTGACCTCACGCTGCCACAAACAAAGACACACACTGACCTCACACTGCCACACACACACTGACCTCACACTGCCTAACACAGACACACACGCTAACCTCACACTGCCACACACACACACACATGCTGACCTCACACTGCCACACACACAAACACGCTGACCTCACACTGCCACACACACACACACAGACCTCACAGTGACAAACACACACACAAACAGACACACACTGACCTCACACTGCCACACACACAAAAACACTGACCTCACACTGCCACACACACACACACTGACCTCACACTGCCACACACACACACACACACTGACCTCACACTGCCACACACACACTGACCTCACACTGCCACACACACACACACACACTGACCTCACACTGCCACACACACACACACACACTGACCTCACACTGCCACACACACACACTGACCTCACACTGCCACACACACACACACTGACCTCACACTGCCACACACACACACTGACCTCACACTGCCACACACACACACACACACACTGACCTCACACTGCCACACACACACACACTGACCTCACACTGCCACACACAAACACTGACCTCACACTGCCACACACACACACACACACTGACCTCACACTGCCACACACACACACACTGACCTCACACTGCCACACACACACACTGATCTCACTCTGCCACACACACAGAAACACTGACCTCACACTGCCACACACACACACATGACCTCACCCTGCCACTCACTCAGACACACACTGACCTCACACTGCCACACACACAGACACACTGACCTCACACTGCCACACACACACACATGACCTCACACTGCCACACACACACACACACACACACACACACACACTGACCTCACACTGCCACACACACACACACACTGACCTCACACTGCCACACACACACACACAATGACCTCACACTGCCACACAAACACACACACACTGACCTCACACTGCCACACACACACAGAAACACTGACCTCACACTGCCACACACACACACACTGACCTCACACTGCCACACACACACACACACACTGACCTCACACTGCCAAGCACACACACACACATACACACACGCTGACCTCACATGGCCACACACACACACACACACACACACACACTAACCTCACACTGCCACACACACACACTGACCTCACACTGCCACACACACACACACACACAAACAAACACACACTGACCTCACACTGCCACACACACACACACTGACCTCACACTGCCACACACACACACAAGACCTCACACTGCCACACACACACACACACTGACCTCACACTGCCACACACACACACACTGACATCACACTGCCACACACACACACACACACACACTGACCTCACACTGCCACATACAGACACACTGACCTCACACTGCCACACACACACACACACTGACCTCACACTGCCACACACACACACACACTGACCTCACACTGCCACACACCAACACACACAACTGCCACACCACACACTGCCACACACTGCCCACACACACACACACACACTGACCTCACACTGCCACACACACACACTGACCTCACACTGCCACACACACACACACACTGACCTCACACTGCCACACACACACACACGCTAACCTCACACTGCCACACACACACACACTGACCTCACACTGCCACACACACACACACTGACCTCACACTGCCACACACACACACACACTGACCTCACACTGCCAAACACACACACACACATACACACACGCTGACCTCACACTGCCACACACACACACAAACAGACACACACTGACCTCACACTGCCACACACACACACTGACCTCACACTGCCACACACACACATACACACTTACCTCACACTGCCGCACACAAACACACTGACCTCACACTGCCACACACACACACACACACACACTGAACTCACACTGCCACACACACACACACACACAACGCACACCACACACTGACTCACACACACACACACACACTGACCTCACACTGCCACACACACACACACTGACCTCACACTGCCACACACACACACACTGACCTCACACTGCCACACACACACACACACACACACACTGACCTCACACTGCCACACACACACACACACTGACCTCACACTGCCACACACACACACTGACCTCACACTGCCACACACACACACACACTGACCTCACACTGCCACACACACACACACTGACCTCACACTGCCACACACACACACACACTGACCTCACACTGCCACACACACACACACACGCTGACCTCACAGAAAACACACACACACACTGACCTCACACTGCCTAACACACACACACACTGACCTCACACTGCCACACACACACACACACTGACCTCACACTGCCACACACACACACACACTGACCTCACACTGCCACACACACACACACACTGACCTCACACTACCACACACACACTGACCTCACACTGCCACACACACACACAGACCTCACACTGCCACACACACAAAAACACTGACCTCACACTGCCACACACACACACGCTGACCTCACACTGCCACACACACACACACTGACCTCACACTGCCACACACACACACACACACACTCTGACCTCACACTGCCACACACAGACACTGACCTCACACTGGCACACACACACACACACACACACACTGACCTCACACTGCCACACACACACACACACACCTCACACTGCCACACACACACACACACACGCTGACCTCACACTTCCACACACACACACACACGCTGACCTCACACTGCCACACACACACACACAAACTGACCTCACACTGCCACACACACACGCTGACCTCACACTGCCACACACATACACACTGACCTCACACTGCCACACAAGAACACACACTGACCTCACACTGCCACACACACACACACACACAGACCTCACACTGCCACACACACACACACACTGACCTCACACTGCCTAACACAGACACACACGCTAACCTCACACTGCCACACACACACACACACTGACCTCACACTGCCACACATGCACACACACTGACCTCACACTGCCACGCACACACACACACTGACCTCACACTGCCACACACACACACACACACACTGACCTCACACTGCCACACACACACACACACACTGACCTCACACTGCCACACAATCACACACACACTGACCTCACACTGCCACACACACACTGACCTCACACTGCCACACACACACACACACAGACCTCACACTGCCACACACACACACACACACTGACCTCACACTGCCACACACACACACACTGACCTCACACTGCCACACACACACACACTGACCTCATATTGCCACACACACACTGACCTCACACTGCCACACACACACACACACACGCTGACCTCACACTGCCACACACACACACACTCACACACCACACACACACTGACCTCACACTGCCACACACACACACACACTGACCTCACACTGCCACACACACACACTGACCTCACACTGCCACACACACACACACACACTGACCTCACACTGCCACACACACACACACTGACCTCACACTGCCACACACACACACACACACACACACACACACTGACCTCACACTGCCACACACACACACACACTGACCTCACACTGCCACACAGACAGACACACACTGACCTCACACTGCCACACACACACACACTGACCTCACACTGCCACACACACACACATAAACACACAGACCTCACACTGCCACACACACACACACACACACTGACCTCACACTGCCCCACACAAACACACACACACGCTGACCTCACACTGCCACACACACACACACACACACACACACACGCTGACCTCACACTGCCACACACACTGACCTCACACTGCCACACACACACACTGACCTCACACTGCCACACACACACACTGACCTCACACTGCCACACACACACACACTGACCTCACACTGCCACACACACACACACTGACCTCACACTGCCACACACACACACACACACACACTGACCTCACACTGCCACACACACACACACACACACTGACCTCACACTTTCTTACACACACACACAGGCTGACCTCACACTGCCACACACACACACACTGACCTCACACTGCCACACACACACACTGACCTCACACTGCCACACACACACACACACAGACCTCACACTGCCACACACACACACACACTGACCTCACACTGCCACACACAGACACTGACCTCACACTATCACAAACACTCACACTGACCTCACACTGCCACACAGACACAGACACGCTGACCTCACACTGCCACACACACAACACTGACCTCACACTGCCACACACACACACACACACACTGACCTCACACTGCCACACACACACACACACTGACCTCACACTGCCACAAACAAACACACACACTGACCTCACACTGCCACACACACACACACTGACCTCACACTGCCACAAACAGAAACACTGACCTCACACTGCCACACACACACACACACTGACCTCACACTGCCACACACACACACACACACACACACACACACACACACACACACACTGACCTCACACTGCCACACACACACACACACACTGACCTCACACTGCCACACACACACACATACACACACTGACCTCACACTGCCACACACACACACACTGACCTCACACTGCCACACACACACACACTGACCTCACACTGCAACACACACACACACTGACCTCACACTGCCACACACACACACACACACACTGACCTCACACTGCCACACACACACACACACTGACCTCACACTGCCAACACACACACACACTGACCTCACACTGCCACACACACACACACTGACCTCACACTGCCACACACACCACACACACACTGACCTCACACTGCCACACACACACACACACACACACACTGACCTCACACTGCCACACACACACACACACTGACCTCACACTGCCACACACACACACACACACTGACCTCACACTGCCACACACACACACACACTGACCTCACACTGCCACACACACACTGACCTCACACTGCCACACACACACACACTGACCTCACACTGCCACACACACACACACACTGACCTCACACTGCCACACACACACACACACACACTGACCTCACACTGCCACACACACACACACTGACCTCACACTGCCACACACACATACACACACACTGAACTCACAATGCCACACACACACACACACACACACAGAACTCACACTGCCACACACACACACACACACACACACACTGACCTCACACTGCCACACACACACACACACACACTGACCTCACACTGCCACACACACACACTGACCTCACACTGCCACACACACACACACACACACTGACCTCACACTGCCACACACACACACACTGACCTCACACTGCCACACACACACACACACACACACACACACACACACACACGGAACTCCCACTGCCACACACACAGACACACACTGACATCACACTGCCACACACACACACTGACCTCACACTGCCACACACACACTGACCTCACACTGCCACACACACACAAACACAACAGACCTCACACTGCCACACACACACACACACACACTGACCTCACACTGCCCCACACAAACACACACACACGCTGACCTCACACTGCCACACACACACACACACACACACATAGACGCTGACCTCACACTGCCACACACACTGACCTCACTCTGCCACACACACACACTGACCTCACACTGCCACACACACACGCTGACCTCACACTGCCACACACACACACACTGACCTCACACTGCCACACACACACACACTGACCTCACACTGCCACACACACACACACACACACGCTGACCTCACACTGCCACACACACACACACACTGACCTCACACTGCCACACACACACACTGACCTCACACTGCCACACACACACACACACACACTGACCTCACACTGCCACACACACACACTGACCTCACACTGCCCCACACACACACACACAGACCTCACACTGCCACACACACACACACACTGACCTCACACTGCCACACACACACACACTGACCTCACACTGCCACACACCACACACACACTGACCTCACACTGCCACACAATCACACACACACTGACCTCACACTGCCACACACACACTGACCTCACACTGCCACACACACACACACACACTGACCTCACACACACACACACACACACACACTGACCTCACACTGCCACACACACACACACACTGACCTCACACTGCCACACACACACACACTGACCTCACACTGCCACCACACACACTGACCTCACACTGCCACACACACAGACGCACAGACCTCACACTGCCACACACACAAACACACACACACACACACTGACCTCACACTGCCACACACACACACACACACACACTGACCTCACACTGCCACACACACACACACACACGCTGACCTCACACTGCCACACACACACACACACACTGACCTCACACTGCCACACACACACACTGACCTCACACTGCCACACACACACACACTGACCTCACACTGCCACACACACACACACTGACCTCACACTGCCACACACACACACACACACACACAGACCTCACACTGCCACACACACACACACACACTGACCTCACACTGCCTAACACACACACACACGCTAACCTCACACTGCCACACACACACACACTGACCTCACACTGCCACACACACACACACACTGACCTCACACTGCCACACACACACACACACTGACCTCACACTGCCACACACACACACACACACACACTGACCTCACACTGCCACACACACACACACACACTGACCTCACACTGCCACACAATCACACACACACTGACCTCACACACTGCACACACAAACTGACCTCACACTGCCACACACACACACACTGACCTCACACTGCCCCACACACAAACACTCTGACCTCACACTGCCACACACACACACACACTGACCTCACACTGCCACACACACACACACTGACCTCACACTGCCACACACACAGACACACTGACCTCACACTGCCACACACACACACACACAAACACTGACCTCACACTGCCACACACACAGACACACACTGACATCACACTGCCACACACACACACAACACACACACACACTGACCCTCACACTGCCACACACACACACACACACACTGACCTCACACTGCCACACACACACACACACACTGACCTCACACTGCCACACACACAAACACTGACCTCACACTGCCACACACACACACACACACACACACTGACCTCACACTGCCACACACACACACACACACACTGACCTCACACTGCCACACACACACACACTGACCTCACACTGCCACACCACAAAACCTCACGCTGCCACACACACACACTGACCTCACACTGCCACACACACACACACTGACCTCACACTGCCACACACACACACACACACAGACCTCACACTGCCACACACACACACACACACTGACCTCACACTGCCACACACACACACACTGAACTCACACTGACCTCACACTGCCACACACACACACACACACACAACACACACACACCTGACACTCACACTGCACACACACACTGACCTCACACTGCCACACACACACACTGACCTCACACTGCCACACACACACACTGACCTCACACTGCCACACACACACACACTGACCTCACACTGCCACACACACACACACACTGACCTCACACTGCCACACACACACACACACACACGCTGACCTCACACTGCCACACACACGCTGACCTCACACTGCCACACACACACACACTGACCTCACACAGCCACACACACACACACACACTGACCTCACACTGCCACACACACACACTGACCTCACACTGCCACACACACACACACTGACCTCACACTGCCACACACACACACACACTGACCTCACACTGCCACACACATACTGACCTCACACTGCCACACACACACACACACTGACCTCACACTGCCACACACACACACACACTGACCTCACACTGCCACACACACACATGACCTCACACTGCCACACACACACACACACACTGACCTCACGCTGCCACACACACAGACACACTGACCACACACTGCCACACACACACACACACTGACCTCACACTGCCACACACACACACACACTGACCTCACACTGCCACACACACACACACTGACCTCACACTGCCACACACACACACACACACTGACCTCACACTGCCACACACACACACACACACACACTGACCTCACACTGCACCACACACACACACACACACGCTGACCTCACACTGCCACACACACACACACACACTGACCTCACACTGCCACACACACACACACACACTGACCTCACACTGCCACCCACACGCACACACGCTGACCTCACACTGCCACACACACACACACTGACCTCACACTGCCACACAAGAACACACACTGACCTCACACTGCCACACACACACACACACAGACACAGTCCTCACACTGCCACACACACACACACACTGACCTCACACTGCCAACACACACACACACGCTGACCTCACACTGCCACACACACACACACTGACCTCACACTGCCACACACACACACACACTGACCTCACACTGCCACACACACACACACACACACACATGCTAACCTCACACTGCGACATACACACACACACACTGACCTCACACTGCCACACACACACACACACAGTGACCTCACACTGCCACCCACACGCACACACGCTGACCTCACACTGCCACACACATACACACTGACCTCACACTGCCACACAAGAACACACACTGACCTCACACTGCCACACACACACACACAGACACAGTCCTCACACTGCCCCCCACACACACACTGACCTCACACTGCCACACACACACACACACTGACCTCACACTGCCACACACACACACACTGACCTCACACTGCCACACACACACACACACTGACCTCACACTGCCACACACACACACACACTGACCTCACACTGCCACACACACACACACACACACTGACCTCACACTGCCACACACACACACACACACACTGACCTCACACTGCCACACACACACACACACTGACCTCACACTGCCACACACAGACTGACCGCACACTGCCACATACGCACACACAAAGACCTCACACAGCCGCACACACACACACACTGACCTCACACTGCCACACACACACACACACACTGACCTCACACTGCCACACACACACACACTGACCTCACACTGCCACACACACACACACACACTGACCTCACACTGCCCCACACAAAAACACACAAACGCTGACCTCACACTGCCACACACACACACACACACACACACACTGACCTCACACTGCCACACACACACACACACACACACACTGACCTCACACTGCCACACACACACACTGACCTCACACTGCCACACACACACACACACTGACCTCACACTGCCACACACACACACACTGACCTCACACTTGCTCACACACACACACACACACACACAGGCTGACCTCACACTGCCCACACACACACACACACACACACACACACACACACAGACTGACCTCACACTGCCACACACACACACACTGACCTCACACTGCCACACACACACTGACCTCACACTGCCACACACACACACACACTGACCTCACACTGCCACACACACTTACAAACACACTGACCTCACACTGCCACACACACACACACACACACACACTGACCTCACACTGCCAGACACACACACACACACTGACCTCACACTGCCAAACACACACACACACACACACACACACTGACCTCACACTGCCACACACACTGACCTCACACTGCCACACACACACACACACTGACCTCACACTGCCACACACACACACTGACCTCACACTGCCACACACACACACACTGACCTCACACTGCCACACACACACACACTGACCTCACACTGTCTCACACACACACACATGCTGACCTCACACTGCCACACACACACACACAGGCTGACCTCACACTGCCACACACACTGACCTCACACTGCCACACAAACACACACACTCTGACCTCACACTGCCAAACACACCACGCACACACTGACCTCACACTGCCAGACACACACACACACTGATCTCACACTGCCCCCCACACACACACACTGACCTCACACTGCCAACAAACACACACACGCTGACCTCACACTGCCACACGCACACACACTGACCTCACACTGCCACACACACACACACACTGACCTCACACTGCCACACACACACTGACCTCACACTGCACACACAACACACACACACCTGACCTCACACTGCACACACACACACACACTGACCTCACACTGCCACACACACACACACTGACCTCACACTGCCACACACACACACACTGACCTCACACTGCCACACACACACAAACTGACCTCACACTGCCACACACACACACTGACCTCACACTGCCACACACAACACACACACACGCTGACCTCAAACTGCCACACAACACACAAACACACACACACACACACACTGACCTCACACTGCCCACACACACACACACACACACACACTGACCTCACACTGCCACACACACACACGACTCACACTGCCACACACACACACACACACACACACACACTGACCTCACACTGCCACACACACACACACTGACCTCACACTGCCACACACACACACACTGACCTCACACTGCCACACACACACACACACACTGACCTCACACTGCCACACACACACACACTGACCTCACACTGCCACACACACACACACACACACACTGACCTCACACTGCCACACACACACACTGACCTCACACTGCCACACACACACACACACTGACCTCACACTGCCAACACACACACACACACTGACCTCACACTGCCACACACACACACACACTGACCTCACACTGCCACACACACACACACACACTGACCTCACACTGCCACACACACACAGACCTCACACTGCCACACACACACACACACTGACCTCACACTGCCACACACACACACACTGACCTCACACTGCCACACACACACACACTGACCTCACACTGCCACACACACACACACACACTGACCTCACACTGCCACACACACACACACACTGACCTCACACTGCCACACACACACACACTGACCTCACACTGCCACACACACACACACACACACTGACCTCACACTGCCACACACACACACACTGACCTCACACTGCCACACACACATATGCTGACCTCACACTGCCTCACACACACACACACTGACCTCACACTGCCACACACACACACACACACTGACCTCACACTGCCACACACACACACACTGACCTCACACTGCCACACACACAGACACACTGACCTCACACTGCCACACACACACACACTGACCTCACACTGCCACACACACACACACACACACTCACCACACACTGCCACACACACACACACACACTGACCTCACACTGCCACACGCACACACACACACACACTGACCTCACACAGCCACGCACACACACACTGACCTCACACTGCCACACACACGCTGACCTCACACTGCCAAACACACACAGACACCCACACACAATGACCTCACACTGCCACACACACACACACACTGACCTCACACTACCACACACACACACACACTGACCTCACACTGCCACACACACACACTGACCTCACACTGCCACACACACACACACACACTGACCTCACACTGCCACACACACACACTGACCTCACACTGCCACACACACACACACACTGACCTCACACTGCCACACACACACACACACTGACCTCACACTGCCACACACACACACACACTGACCTCACACTGCCACACACACACACACACTGACCTCACACTGCCACACACACACACACACTGACCTCACACTGCCACACACACACACACACTGACCTCACACTGCCACACACACACACACACTGACCTCACACTGCCACACACACACACACACTGACCTCACACTGCCACACACACACACACACTGACCTCACACTGCCACACACACACACACACTGACCTCACACTGCCACACACACACACACACTGACCTCACACTGCCACACACACAAAACCACTGACCTCACACTGCCACACACACACACACACTGACCTCACACTGCCAACACACACACACACACACTGACCTCACACTGCCACACACACACACACACTGACCTCACACAGCCACACACACACACTGACCTCACACTGTCTCACACACTCACACAGACCGACCTCACACTGCCACACACACACACACACACACACACTGACCTCACACTGCCCCACACAAACACACACACACACTGACCTCACACTGCCACACACACACACACACACACACTGACCTCACACTGCCAACACACACACTGACCTCACACTGCCACACACACACACACACACACACACACTGACCTCACACTGCCACACACACACACACTGACCTCACACTGCCACACACACACACTAACCTCACAATGCCAAACATACACACACTGACCTCACACTGCCACACACACATACACAAACTGACCTCACACTGCCTCACACACACACACACACTCACACACTGACCTCACACTGCCACACACACACACACTGACCTCACACTGCCACACACACACACAGGCTGACCTCAGATTGCCACACACACTGACCTCACACTGCACACACACACACACACTGACCTCACACTGCCACACACACACACACACACTGACCTCACACTGCCACACACACACACTGACCTCACACTGCCACACACACATACACACACACTGACCTCACACTGCCACACACACACACACACACTGACCTCACACTGCCACACACACACACACTGACCTCACACTGCCACACACACACACACACACACACACTCACACTGCCACACACACACACACACTGACCTCACACTGCCACACACACACACACTGACCTCACACTGCCACACACAGACACACACACACACACTGACCTCACACTGCCCCACACACACACACTGACCTCACACTGCCACACACACACACACTGACCTCACACTGCCACACACACACACACTGACCTCACACTGCACACACACACTGACCTCACACTGCCACACACACACACACTGACCTCACACTGCCACACACACACACACACACTGACCTCACACTGCCACACACACACACACTGACCTCACACTGCCACACACACACACACACGCCAACACCCACTCCATGCACACACACACACACACTGACCTCACACTGCCACACACACACACACACTGACCTCACACTGCCACACACACACACTGACGTCACACTGCCACACACATACACACTAACCTCACACTGCCACACACACACACAATGACCTCACACTGCCACACACACACACACACTGACCTCACACTGCCACACACACACACACACTGACCTCACACTGCCACACACACACACTGACCTCACACTGCCACACACACACACACTGACCTCACACTGCCACACACACACACTGACCTCACACTGCCACACACACACACACACTGACCTCACACTGCCACACACACACACACACGCTGACCTCACACTGCCACACACACACACACACTGACTCACACACCCACACACACACACACACTGACCTCACACTGCCACACACACACTGACCTCACACTGCCACACACACACACACACTGACCTCACACTGCCACACACACACACACACTGACCTCACACTGCCACACACACACACACTGACCTCACACTGCCACACACACACACACACGCTGACCTCACACTGCCAACACACACACACACATGCTGACCTCACACTGCCACACACACACACACACTGACCTCACACTGCCACACACACACACACAGACCTCACACTGCCACACACACACACACACTGACCTCACACTGCCACACACACACACACACTGACCTCACACTGCCACACACACACACACTGACCTCACACTGCCACACACACACACACTGACCTCATATTGCCACACACACACTGACCTCACCCTGCCACACACACACACAGATCTCACTCTGCCACACACACAGACAAACTGACCTCACACTGCCACACACACACACACATGACCTCCCACACTGCCACACACACACACACTGACCTCACACTGCCACACACACACACACTGACCTCACACTGCCACACACACACACACTGACCTCACACTGCCACACACACACACACTGACCTCACACTGCCACACACACACACACACACACACTGACCTCACACTGCCACACACACACACACACACACTGACCTCACACTGCCACACACACACACTGACCTCACACTGCCACACACACACACACACTGACCTCACACTGCCACACACACACACACTGACCTCACACTGCCACACACACACACACACTGACCTCACACACTGCCACACACACACACACACACTGACCTCACACTGCCAACACACACACACACTGACCTCACACTGCCACACACACAGACACGCTGACCTCACACTGCCACACACACACACACACTGACTTCATATTGCCACACACACACTGACCTCACACTGCCACACACACACACACACACTGATCTCACACTGCCACACACACACACACTGACCTCACACTGCCAAACACATAATGACCTCACACTGCCACACACACACACACACTGACCTCACAGTGCCACAAACACACGCACTGACCTCACACTGCCACACACACACACACACACACACACTGACCTCACACTGCCACACACACACACACACACACACACACTGACCTCACACTGCCACACACACACACACACACACTGACCTCACACTGCCACACACACACACTGACCTCACACTGCCACACACACACACACACACACACAACACAACACACTGACCTCACACTGCCACACACACATACACACTTACCTCACACTGCTGCACACACACACACTGACCTCACACTGCCCTGCCACACACACACACACACTGACCTCACACTGCCACACACACACACACTGACTCACACACTGCCCACACACACACACACACACACACTGACCTCACTCTGCTACACACACACACTGACATCACACTGCCACACACACACACACACACTGACGTCAGTGCCGCACACACACACACACTGACCTCACACTGCCACACACACACACACACACTGACCTCACACTGCCACACACACACTGACCTCACACTGCCACACACACACACACACACTGACCTCACACTGCCACACACACACACACTGACCTCACACTGCCACACACAAACACACTGACCTCACACTGCCACACACACACACACACACTGACCTCACACTGCCACACACACACACACACTGACCTCACACTGCCACACACACACACACTGACCTCACACTGCCACACACACACACACACACACACACTGACCCCACACACACAAACTGACCCCACACACACACACACTGACCTCACACTGCCACACACACACACTGACCTCACACTGCCACACACACACACACACTGACCTTACACTGCCACACACACACGCTGACCTCACACTGCCACACACACACACACGCTGTCCTCACACTGCCACACTGCCACACACACACACACATGCTGACCTCACACTGCCACACACACACACACACTGACCTCACACTGCCACACACACACACACACACACACTGACCTCACACTGCCACACACACACACTGACCTCACACTGCCACACACACACACACACTGACCTCACACTGCCACACACACACACACTGACCTCACACTGCAACACACACACACACTGACCTCACACTGCCACACACACACACACACTGACCTCACTCTGCCACACACATACACACTGACCTCCCTGCCACACACACACACACACTGACCTCACACTGCCACACACACACACTGACCTCACACTGCCACACACACACACACACACACACACACTGACCTCACACTGCCACACACACACACACACACACGCTGACCTCACACTGCCACACACACACACACACACACACACTGACCTCACAGTGCCGCACACACACACACTGACCTCACACTGCCACACACACACACACACACTGACCTCACACTGCCACACACACACACTCACTGACCTCACACTGCCACACACACACACACACACACCCACACGCTGACCTCACACTGCCACACACACACACACACAACACACACACACCACACACACACACTGACCTCACACTGCCACACACACACACACACTGACCTCACACTGCCACACACACACACTGACCTCACACTGCCACACACACACAACACTGACCTCACACTGCCACACACACACAAACACACAGACCTCACCTGCCCTGCCACACACACACATACACACACACTGACATCACACTGCCTAACACACACACACACAGACACTGACCTCACACTGCCACACACACACACACACACACACACACACAATAACCTCACACAGACACACACTGACCTCACACTGCCACACACACACACACTGACCTCACACTGCCACACACACACACACACTGACCTCATGTTGCAACACACACTGACCTCACACTGTCACACACACACACAGATCTCACTCTGCCACACACACACAGACACACTGACCTCACACTGCCACACACACACACACACTGACCTCACCCTGCCACACACACACACTGACCTCACACTGCACACACACACACACACTCACCACACCCTGCCACACACACACACACTGACCTCACACTGCCACACACACACACACACAGACCTCACACTGCCACACACACACACACACTGACCTCACACTGCCAACACACACACACTGACCTCACACTGCCACACACACACACACACTGACCTCACACTGCCACACACACACACACACTGACCTCACACTGCCACACACACACACACTGACCTCACACTGCCACACACACACACACACACTGACCTCACACTGCCACACACACACACACACTGACCTCACACTGCCACACACACACACACTGACCTCACACTGCCACACACACACACACTGACCTCACACTGCCACACACACACACACTGACCTCACACTGCCACACACACACACACTGACCTCACACTGCCACACACACACACACACACACACTGACCTCACACTGCCCACACACACACACCACACACACACTGACACACACCGACACACACACACACACACACACACACTGACCTAACACTGCCACACACACACACTGACCTCACACTGCCCACACACACACACACACACACACACACTGACCTCACACTGCCACACACACAGACACACTGACCTCACACTGCTGCACCCAAACACATGACCTCACCCTGCCACACACACACACACACTGACCTCACACTGCCACACACACACACACTGACACACACACACACACACACACACACACTGACCTCACACTGCCACACACACACACACTGACCTCACACTGCCACACACACACACACACTGACCTCACACTGCCAACACACACACACACTGACCTCACACTGCCACACACACACACACACTGACCTCACACTGCCACACACACACACACTGACCTCACTCTGCCACACACTAACACTGACCTCACACTGCCACACATGCACACACACAACACACACACAAAGCCACACACACACACACTGACCTCACACTGCCACACACACACACTGCACCAACACTCCACACCCACACACACACACACTCACCTCACACTGCCACACACACACACACACTGACCTCACACTGCCACACACACACACACTGACCTCACACTGCCACACACACACACACACACACTGACCTCACACTGCCACCACACACACACACAGACCTCACACTGCCACACACACACAGCTGACCTCACACTGCCACACACACACACACACTGACCTCACACTGCCCCACACACAAACACACACTGACCTCACACTGCCACACACACACACACACTGACCTCACACTGCCACACACACACACACACACACTGACCTCACACTGCCACACACACACACACTGACCTCACACTGCCACACACACACACACACACACGCTGACCACACACTGCCACACACACACACACACGCTGACCTCACACTGCCACACACACACACACACTGACCTCACACTGCCACACACACACACTGACCTCACACTGCCACACACACACACACACTGACCTCACACTGCCACAAACACACTGACCTCACACTGCCACACACACACACACACTGACCTCACACTGCCACACACACACACACACTGACCTCACTGCCACACACACACACTGACCTCACACTCACACACACACACACACACACTGACCTCACACTGCCACACACACACACTGACCTCACACTGCCACACACACACACACACTGACCTCACACTGCCACACACACACACACACACTGACCTCACACTGCCACACACACACACACACAGACCTCACACACTGCCACACACACACACACACACTGACCTCACACTGCCACACACACACACACACTGACCTCACACTGCCACACACACACACACACTGACCTCACACTGCCACACACACACACACACTGACCTCACACTGCCACACACACACACACACTGACCTCACACTGCCACACACACACACACACTGACCTCACACTGCCACCACACACACACTGACCTCACACTGCCACACACACACACACACTAACCTCACACTGCCACACACACACACACGCTAACCTCACACTGCCACACACACACACACACTGTTCAAACTCTGCCACACACACACACACACTGACCTCACACTGCCACACACACACACAAACACACACTGCCACACACACACCACTCACACACACACACACACACTGCCACACACAACACACAACACACACACAACACACTGCCACACACACACACACTGACCTCACACTGCCACACACACACACACACTGACCTCACACTGCCACACACACACTGACCTCACACTGCCACACACACACACACACACACACTCAGACCTCACACTGCCACACACACACACACTGACCTCACACTGCCACACACACACACACACTGACCTCACACTGCCACACACACACACACAGACCTCACACTGCCACACACACACACTGACCTCACACTGCCACACACACACACACTGACCTCACACTGCCACACACACACACACACTGACCTCACACTGCCACACACACACACACACACACTGACCTCACACTGCCACACACACACACACACACTGACCTCACACTGCCACACACACACACACAGACCTCACACTGCCACACACACACACAACCTGACCTCACACTGCCACACACACACACACACTGACCTCACACTGCCACACACACACACACACTGACCTCACTCTGCCACTCACTTACACACTGACCTTCCTGCCACACACACACACACTGACCTCACACTGCCCCACACAAACACACACAGACTGACCTCACACTGTCACACACACACAATGACCTCACACTGCCACACACACACTGACCTCACACTGCCACACACACACACACACACTGACCTCACACTGCCACACACACACACACACTGACCTCACACTGCCACACAACCACACACACACACACTGACCTCACACTGCCACACACACACACACACTGACCTCACACTGCCACACACACACACACTGACCTCACACTGCCACACACACACACACACACTGACCTCACACTGCCACGCACACACACACACTGACCTCACACTGCCACACAAACACACACACACACACTGACCTCACACTGCGACACACACACACACACACACACTGACCTCACACTGCCACACACACACACTGAACTCACACTGCCACACACACACACACACACACACACACACTGACCTCACACTGCCACACACACAGACACACTGACCACACTGCCACACACACACATACTGACCTCACACTGCCACACACAAACAGACACACTGACCTCAACAGCCACACACACACACACTGACCTCACACTGCCCCACACACACACACACACACACACACTGACCTCACACTGCCACCCACACACACACTGACCTCACACTGCCACACACACACACACACTGACCTCACACTGCCACACACACACACACTGACCTCACACTGCCACACACACACACACACACTGACCTCACACTGCCACACACACACACTGACCTCACACAACACGCCACACACACACACAACACAACTCACACTGCCACACACACACACACTGACCTCACACTGCCACACACAACACACACACTGACCTCACACTGCCACACACACACACACACACACACCTCACACTGCCACACACACACACACACTGACCTCACACTGCCACACACACACACTGACCTCACACTGCCACACACACACACACACACACGCTGACCTCACACTGCCACACACACACACACACTGACCTCACACTGCCACACACACACACGCTGACCTCACACTGCCACACACACACACACACTGACCTCACACTGCCACGCACACACACACTGACCTCACACTGCCACACACACAGACACACTGACCTCACACTGCCACACACACACACACACACACCTACTCACACTGCCACACACAAACACACACGCTGACCTCACACTGCCACACACACACACACACACACTGACCTCACACTGCCACACACACACACACTGACCTCATATTGCCACATACACACTGACCTCACACTGCCACACACACACACACTGACCTCACACTGCCACACAAACACACACACGGACCTCACACAGCCACACACACACACACACACACACAGACACTGACCTCACACTGCCACACACACACACTGACCTCACACTGCCACACAGACACACACACACTGACCTCACACTGCCACACACACACACACTGACCTCACACTGCCCCACACAAAAACACACAAACGCTGACCTCACACTGCCACACACACACACACACACACACACTGACCTCACACTGCCACACACACACACACACACACACACTGACCTCACTCTGCCACACACACACACTGACCTCACACTGCCACACACACACACACACGCTGACCTCACACTGCCACACACACACACACACTGACCTCACACTGCCACACACACACACACACACACACACACGCTGACCTCACACTGCCACACACACACACACACACACACACACACACACAGACGCTGACCTCACACTGCCACACACACACACACTGACCTCACACTGCCACACACACACACTGACCTCACACTGCCACACACACACACACACTGACCTCACACTGCCACACACACACACAAACACACTGACCTCACACTGCCACACACACACACACACACACTGACCTCACACTGCCCACACACACACACACACTGACCTCACACTGCCACACACAAAGACACACACACACACACATGCTGACCTCACACACACACACACGCTGACCTCACACTGCCACACACACACACTGACCTCACACTGCCACACACACACACACTGACCTCACACTGCCACACACACACACACTGACCTCACACTGCCACACACACACACACTGACCTCACACTGCCACACACACACACACACACACTGACCTCACACTGCCACACACACACACACACTGACCTCACACTGCCACACACACACACACTGACCTCACACACACTGCCACACACACACACACACTGACCTCACACTGCCACACACACACACACGGACCTCACACTGCCACACAACACCACACACTGCCAACCTCACACTGCCACACACACACACACACACACTGACCTCACACTGCCAACACACACACACACTGACCTCACACTGCCACACACACACACACACTGACCTCACACTGCAACACACACTGACCTCACACTGCCACACACACACACTGACCTCACACTGCCACACACACACACACACACAGACCTCACACTGCCACACACACACACGCTGACCTCACACTGCCACACACACACACACTGACCTCACACTGCCACACACACACACACTGACCTCACACTGCCACACACACACACACTGACCTCACACTGCCACACACACACACACTGACCTCACACTGCCACACACAAACACACACACACACACTGACCTCACACTGCCACACACACACACACCACACACACACACTGCCACACACACTGACCACACACACACACACACACACACACTGACCTCACTCTGTCACACACACACACACTGACCTCACACTGCCACACAAACAGACACACACACTGACCTCACACTGCCAAACACACACACACTGACCTCACACTGCCACACACACACACTGACCTCACACAGTCTCACACACACACACAGACTGACCTCACACTGCCACACACACACACACTGACCTCACACTGCCACACACACACACACACACACTGCCACACACACACACACACCACACACACTGTGCCACACACACACACACTGACCTCACACTGCACACACACACACACACTGACCTCACACTGCCAACACACACACACACTGACCTCACACTGCCACACACACACACACACTGACCTCACACTGCCACACACACACACACACACTGACCTCACACTGCCACACACACACACTGACCTCACACTGCCACACACACACACACACTGACCTCACACTGCCACACACACACACACTGACCACACACTGCCACACACACACACTGACGCTGACCTCACACTGCCACACACACACACACACACACACACCTCACACTGCCACACACACACACACACACTGACCTCACACTGCCACACACACACACACTGACCTCACACTGCCACACACACACACACACACACTGACCTCACACTGCCACACACACACACACACTGACCTCACACTGCCACACACACACACACTGACCTCACACTGCCACACACACACACACACTGACCTCACACTGCCACACACACACACACTGACCTCACACTGCCACACACAAACACACACACTGACCTCACACTGCCACACACACACACACACACTGACCTCACACTGCCACACACACACACACTGACCTCACACTGCCACACACACACACACACACATAACTCACACTGCCACACACACACACACACACTGACCTCACACTGCCACACACACACACACACACTGACCTCACACTGCCACACACACACACACTGACCTCACACTGCCACACACACACACACACTGACCTCACACTGCCACACACACACACACTGACCTCACACTGCCACACACACACACACTGACCTCACACTGCCACACACACACACGCTGACCCTCACTGCCACACACACACACACTGACCTCACACTGCCACACACACACACACACTGACCTCACACTGCCACACACACACACACTGACCTCACACTGCCACACACACACACACAATCACCTCACACTGCCACACACACACACACACTGACCTCACACTGCCACACACACACACACACTGACCTCACACTGCCACACACACACACACACACACACGCTGACCTCACACTGCCACACACACACACACACTGACCTCACACTGCCACACACACACACACTGACCTCACACTGCCACACACACACACACACTGACCTCACACTGCCCACACACACACACACACTGACCTCACACTGCCACACACACACACACTGACCTCACACTGCCACACACACACACACACTGACCTCACACTGCCACACACACACACACTGACCTCACACTGCCACACACACACACACTGACCTCACACTGCCACACACACACACACACTGACCTCACACTGCCAACACACACACACACTGACCTCACACTGCCACACACACACACACTGACCTCACACTGCCACACACACACACACACTGACCTCACACTGCCACACACACACACTGACCTCACACTGCCACAAACACAGACACACTGACCTCACACTGCCACACACACACACACTGACCTCACACTGCCACACACACACACACACTGACCTCATACAGCCACACACACACACACATCACACAAACACACACTGACCTCACACTGCCACACACACACACACTGACCTCACACTGCCACACACACACACACTGACCTCACACTGCCACACACACACACACACACACACACTGACCTCACACTGCCACACATACACACACGCACTGACCTCACACTGCCACACACACACACACTGACCTCACACCCCCACACACACACACACACACTGACCTCACACTGCCACACACACACACTGACCTCACACTGCCACACACACACACACACTGACCTCACACTGCCACACACACACACACACACTGACCTCACACTGCCAACACACACACACTGACCTCACACTGCCACACACACACACACACACTGACCTCACACTGCCACACACACACACACACTGACCTCACACTGCCACACACACACTGACCTCACACTGCCACACACACACACGCACAATGACCTCACACTGCCACACACACACACACTGACCTCACACTGCCACACACACACACACACTGACCTCACACTGCCACACACACACACACTGACCTCACACTGCCACACACACACACACTGACCTCACACTGCCACACACACACACACACTGACCTCACACTGCCACACACAAACACACACACACGCTGACCGCACACTGCCACACACACACACACACACACACACAGAAACACTGACCTCACACTGCCACACACACACACACACACACTGACCCACACACTGCACACACACACACTGACCTCACACTGCCACACACAAACACACACACACACACTGACCTCACACTGCCACACACACACACACACTGACCTCACACTGCCACACACACACACTGACCTCACACTGCCACACACACACACACACACTGACCTCACACTGCCACACACACACACACACTGACCTCACACTGCCACACACACACACACACACACACTGACCTCACACTGCCACACACACACACTGACCTCACACTGCCACACACACACACACACTGACCTCACACTGCCACACACACACACACACTGACCTCACACTGCCACACACACACACACACTGACCTCACACTGCCACACACACACACACTGACCTCACACTGCCACACACACACACACACAATCACCTCACACTGCCACACACACACACACTGACCTCACACTGCCACACACACACACACTGACCTCACACTGCCACACACACACACACACTACCTCACACTGCCACACACACACACACACACTGACCTCACACTGCCACACACACACACACTGACCTCACACTGCCACACACACACACACACACACACTGACCTCACACTGCCACAACACTCACACACTGACCTCACACTGCCACACACACACACTGACCACACACTGCAACACACACACACACACTGACCTCACACTGCCACACACACACACACTGACCTCACACTGCCACACACACACACACACTGACCTCACACTGCACACACACACACACACACGCCTACCTCACACTGCCACACACCACACACAAACACGCTGACCTCACACTGCCACGCACACACACACACACACTGACCTCACACTGCCACACACACACACTGACCTCACACTGCCACACACACACACACTGACCTCACACTGCCACACACACACACACTGACCTCACACTGCCACACACACACACACACACTGACCTCACTCACACTGCACACACACACACACACTGACCTCACACTGCCACACACACACACTGACCTCACACTGCCACACACACACACACACACTGACCTCACACTGCCACACACACACACTGACCTCACACTGCCACACACAAACACACACACACTGACCTCACACTGCCACACACACACACACACACACACACTGACCTCACACTGCCACACACACACACACACACACACTGACCTCACACTGCCACACACACACACTGACCTCACACTGCCACACACACACACACACACTGACCTCACACTGCCACACACACACACACTGACCTCACACTGCCACACACACACACACACACACACACACACACACACTGACCTCACACTGCCACACACAACACATGACCTCACACACACACACACACACACACACTGACCTCACACTGCCACACACACACACACTGACCTCACTCTGCCACACACTAACACTGACCTCACACTGCCACACATGCACACACACTGACCTCACACTGCCACACACACACACATAAACACACAGACCTCACACTGCCACACACACACACACACACACTGACCTCACACTGCCACACACACACACACACACACTGACCTCACACTGCCACACACACACACACACACACACACACACACTGACCTCACACTGCCACACACACTGACCTCACACTGCCACACACACACACTGACCTCACACTGCCACACACACACACTGACCTCACACTGCCACACACACACACACACTGACCTCACACTGCCACACACACACACACTGACCTCACACTGCCACACACACACACACACACTGACCTCACACTGCCACACACACACACACACTGACCTCACACTGCCACACACACACACACTGACCTCACACTGCCACACACACACACACACTGACCTCACACTGCCACACACACACACTGACCTCACACTGCCACACACAAACACACTGACCTCACACTGCCACACACACACACACACACGCACACACACTGACCTCACACTGCCACTCATTCAGACACACACTGACATCACACTGCCACACACACAGACACACTGACCTCACACTGCACACACACACTGACCTCACACTGCCACACACACACACACACAATGACCTCACACTGCCACACACACACACACACTGACCTCACACTGCCACACACACACACACGCTGACCTCACACTGCCACACACACACACACTGACCTCACACTGCCACACACACACACACTGACCTCACACTGCCACACACACACACACTGACCTCACACTGCCACACACACATACACACACACTGAACTCACAATGCCACACACACACACACACACACAGATCTCACACTGCCAGACACACACACACACACAATCACACTGACCTCACACTGCCTCACACACACACACACACTGACCTCACACTGCCACACACACACACACATACTCTGACCTCACACTGCCACACACACACACACTGACCTCACACTGCCACACACACACACTGACCTCACACTGCCACACACACAGACACACACTGACCTCACACTGCCACACACACACACACTGACCTCACACTGCCACACACACACACACACACACACAGTGACCTCAGTTCCGCACACACACACACTGACCTCACACTGCCACACACACACACACACTAACCTCACACTGTCACACACACACACACTGACCTCACACTGCCACACACACACACACACTGACCTCACACTGCCACACACACACACACACACTGACCTCACACTGCCACACACACACACACTGACCTCACACTGCCACACACACACAAACTCTGACCTCACACTGCCACACACACACACACTGACCTCACACTGCCACACACACACACACACATGCTGACCTCACACTGCCACACACACACACACACACACACTGACCTCACACTGCCACACACCCCTGCTGACCTCACACTGCCACACACACACACACTGACCTCACACTGCCACACACACACACACAACACACACTGACCTCACACTGCCACACACACACACACTGACCTCATATTGCCACACACACACTGACCTCACACTGCCACACACACACACAATGATCTAACTCTGCCACACACACACACACTGACCTCACACTGCCACACACACACACACGACCTCACCCTGCCACACACACACACACACACACACTGACCTCACACTGCCACACACACACACACTGACCTCACACTGCCACACACACACACACACACGCCTACCTCCCACTGCCACACACAAACACACACACACACACTGACCTCACACTGCCACACACACACACATGCTGACCTCACACTGCCACACACACACACACTGACCTCACACTGCCACACACACACACACACTGACCTCACACTGACACACACACACAAACTGACCTCACACTGCCACACACACACACACACTGACCTCACACTGCCACACACACACACACACACAAACACACACACACACTGACCTCACACTGCCACACACACACACACACACACTGACCTCACACTGCCACACACACACACTGACCTCACACTGCCACACACACACACACACTGACCTCACACTGCACACACACACACACACTGACCTCACACTGCCACACACACACACACACTGACCTCACACTGCCACACACACACACACACTGACCTCACACTGCCACACACACACACACACTGACCTCACACTGCCACACACACACACACACTGACCTCACACTGCCACACACACACACACACTGACCTCACACTGCCACACACACACACACGCTGACCTCACACTGCCACACACACACACACACTGACCTCACACACTGCCACACACACAACACACTGACCTCACACTGCCACACACACACACACACTGACCTCACACTGCCACACACACACACACAGACCTCACACTGACCACACACACACGCTGACCTCACACTGCCAACACACACACACTGGCCTCACACTGCCAGACACACACACACACACTGACCTCACACTGCCACACACACACATACAAACTGAACTCGCTCTGCCACACACACACACACACGGTCCTCACACTGCCACACACCCACACACACACACACTGACCTCACACTGCCACACACACACACGCTGACCTCACACTGCCACAAACAGAAACACTGACCTCACACTGCCACACACACACACACATGACCTCACACTGCCACACACACACACTGACCTCACACTGCCACACACACACACACTGACCTCACACTGCCACAAACACACTCCCTCACCTAACACTGTCACACACACACACTGACTCACACTGCCACACACACACACACACTGACCTCACACTGCCACACACACACACACTGACCTCACACTGCCACACACACACACACACTGACCACACACTGCCACACACACACACACTGACCTCACACTGCCACACACACACACACACAGACCTCACACTGCCACACACACACACACACTGACCTCACACTGCCAAACACACACACACACTGACCTCACACTGCCACACACACACACACACTGACCTCACACTGCCACACACACACACACACTGACCTCACACTGCCACACACACACACTGACCTCACACTGCCACACACACACACACACACACTGACACACACTGCCACACACACACACACACTGACCTCACACTGCCCACACACACACACACTGACCTCACACTGACACACACACACACACACTGACCTCACACTGCCACACACACACACCACTGACCTCACACTGCACACACACACACACACTGACCTTACATTGCCACACACACACACACACACACACTGACCTCACACACACACCACACTCACACACACACACACACGCTGACCTCACACTGCCACACACACACACACACACACTGACCTCACACTGCCACACACACACACTGACCTCACACTGCCACACACACACACACACACACACACACGCTGACCTCACACTGCCACACACACACACACACACTGACCTCACACTGCCACACACACACACTGACCTCACACTGCCACACACACACACACACACTGACCTCACACACACACACACACACACTGACCTCACACTGCCACACACACACACACACACACACGCTGACCTCACACTGCCACACACACACACTGACCTCACACTGCCACACACACACACACACTGACCTCACACTGCCACACACACACACACACTGACCTCACACTGCCACACACACACACACACACTGACCTCACACTGCCACACACACACACTGACCTCACACTGCCACACACACACACACACTGACCTCACACTGCCACACACACACACACTGACCTCACACTGCCACACACACACACACACTGACCTCACACTGCCACACACACACACACACTGCCCTCACACTGCCACACACACACACACACACTGACCTCACACTGCCACACACACACACACACTGACCTCACACTGCCACACACACACACACACACACACGCTGACCTCACACTGCCACACACAAACACGCTGACCTCACACTGCCACACACACACACACTGACCTCACACTGCCACAAACACAAACACAAAAACACACACTGAACTCTCACTGCCACACACACACACACTGACCTCACACTGCCACACACACACACACACTGACCTCACACTGCCACACACACACACACAGACTGACCTCACACTGCCACACACACACACACACACTGACCTCACACTGCCACACACACACACTCGCACACTGACCTCACACTGCCACACACACACACTGACCTCACACTGCCACACACACACACACTGACCTCACACTGCCACACACATAATGACCTCACACTGCCACACACAAACACACACTGACCTCACACTGCCACACACACACACACTGACCTCACACTGCCACACACACACACACACTGACCTCACACTGCCACACACACACACACACTGACCTCACACTGCCACACACACACACTGACCTCACACTGCCACACACAAACACACTGACCTCACACTGCCACACACACACACACACACTGACCTCACACTGCCACACACACACACACACTGACCTCACACTGCCCACACACTGCCACAGACACACACACGCACACTGACCTCACACTGCCACACACACACACACACTGACCTCACACTGCCACACACACACACACACTGACCTCACACTGCCCCACACACACACACACACTGACCTCACACTGCCACACACACACACACACTGACCTCACACTGCCACACACACACACACTGACCTCACACTGCCACACACACACACACACGCTGACCTCACACTGCCACACACACACGCTGACCTCACACTGCACACACACCACACACTGACCTCACACTGCCACACACACACACACAGACCTCACACTGCCACAACACCACACACACACACCACTGACCTCACACTGCCAACACACACACACACTGACCTCACACTGCCACACACACACACACTGACCTCACACTGCCACACACACACACACACTGACCTCACACTGCCACACACACACTGACCTCACACTGCACACCACACACACACACACACACTTACCTCACACTGCCACACACACACACACTGACCTCACACTGCCACACACACACACACACACTGAACTCACACTGCCACACACACACACACAGACCTCACACTGCCTCACACACACACACACACTGAACTCGCACTGCCACACACACACACACACACTGTCCTCACACTGCCACACACCAACACACACACACACTGACCTCACACTGCCACACACACACACACACTGACCTCACACTGCCACACACTCACACTGACCTCACACTGCCACACACACACACACACACACTGACCTCACACTGCCACACACACACACACTGACCTCACACTGCCACACACTCACTGACCTCACACTGCCACACACACACACACACTGACCTCACACTGCCACACACACACACAGACCACAACACACTGCCACACACCACCCCACACACTGACCTCACACTGCCACACACACACCACAGACCACACACTGCCACACAGACACACACACACACTGACCTCACACTGCCACACACACACACACTGACCTCACACTGCCACACACACACACACTGACCTCACACTGCCACACACACACACACTGACCTCACACTGCCACACACACACTGACCTCACACTGCCACACACACACACACACAATGACCTCACACTGCCACAAACACAAAAACACTGACCTCACACTGTCTCACACACACACACACAGACTGACCTCACACTGCCACACACACACACACTGACCTCACACTGCCACACACATACAGACTTACCTCACACTGCCACACACACACACACTGACCTCACACTGCCACACACACACACACACACGGTCCTCACACTGCCACACACACACACACACTGACCTCACACTGCCACACACACACACACACACTGACCTCACACTGCCACACACACACACTGACCTCACACTGCCACACACACACACACACTGACCTCACACTGCCACACACACACACTGACCTCACACTGCCACACACACACACACACAGAACTCACACTGCCACACACACACACACACACACAGCCACACACTGCCAACACACACACACACTGACCTCACACTGCCACACAACACACACACACTGACCTCACACTGCCACACACACACACACACTGACCTCACACTGCCACACACACACACTGACCTCACACTGCCACACAGACACCCACACACTGACCTCACACTGCCACACACACACACACTGACCACACAACACACAACCTCACCTCACACAGCCACACACACACACACTGACCTCACACTGCCACACACACACACACTGACCTCACACTGCCACACACACACACTGACCTCACACTGCCACACACACACACACACACTGACCTCACACTGCCACACACCCAAACACACACACACTGACCTCACACTGCCACACAAACACACACACACACACTGACCTCACACTGCCACACACACACACACACACACTGACCTCACACTGCCACACACACACACTGACCTCACACTGCCACACACACACACACACACACACACACACTGACCTCACACTGCCACACACACACACACACTGACCTCACACTGCCACACACACACACACTGACCTCACACTGCCACACACACACACACACGCTGACCTCACACTGCCACACACACACACACTGACCTCACACTGCCACACACACACACACACACTGACCTCACACTGCCACACACACACACTGACCTCACACTGCCACACACACACACACACTGACCTCACACTGCCACACACAGACACACACTGACCTCACACTGCCACACACACACACGCACAATGACCTCACACTGCCCCAAACACAGAAACACTGACCTCACACTGCCACACACACACACACGCTGACCTCACAATGACACACACACACACACTGACCTCACACTGCCACACACACACACACACTGACCTCACACTGCCACACACACACACACACACACCTCACACTGCCACACACACACACACACTGACCTCACACTGCCACACACACACACACTGACCTCACACTGCCACACACACACACACACACACACTGACCTCACACTGCCACACACACACACACTGACCTCACACTGCCACACACACACACACTGACCTCACACTGCCACACACACACACACACTGACCTCACACTGCCACACACACACACACTGACCTCACACTGCCACACACACACACACATGACCTCACACACTGCCACACACACACACACACTGACCTCACACTGCCACACACACACACACTGACCTCACACTGCCACACACACACACACACACTGACCTCACACTGCCACACACACACACACACACTGACCTCACACTGCCACACACACACACACACACACGGTCCTCACACTGCCACACACACACACTGACCTCACACTGCCACACACACACACACTGACCTCACACTGCCACATACACACAGACACGCTGACCTCACACTGCCACACACACACACACTGACCTGACACTGCCACACACACACACACTGACCTCACACTGCCACACAGACACACTGACCTCACACTGCCACACACACACACACACTGACCTCACACTGCCACACACACACACTGACCTCACACTGCCACACACACACACACACTGACCTCACACTGCCACACACACACACACACACACTGACCTCACACTGCCACACACACACACACTGACCTCACACTGCCACACACACACACACACACGCTGACCTCACACTGCCACACACACACACACTGACCTCACACTGCCACACACACACACACACTGACCTCACACTGCCACACACACACACACACACTGACCTCACACTGCCACACACACACACACACTGACCTCACACTGCCACACACACACACACACTGACCTCACACTGCCACACACACACACACACACTGACCTCACACTGCCACACACAAACACACTGACCTCACACTGCCACACACACACACACACTGACCTCACACTGCCACACACACACACACAGACCTCACACTGCCACACACACACACACACTGACCTCACACTGCCACACACACACTGACCTCACACTGCCACACACACACACACACTGACCTCACACTGCCACACACACACACACACTGACCTCACACTGCCACACACACACTGACCTCACACTGCCACACACACACACACACACACACTGACCTCACACTGCCACACACACACACACACTGACCTCACACTGCCACACACACACGCACGCTGACCTCACACTGCCACACACACACACACATGACCTCACACTGCCACACACACAGACACACACTGACATCACACTGCCACACACACACACACTGACCTCACACTGCCACACACACACACACTGACCTCACACTGCCACACACACACACAGACTGACCTCACACTGCCACACACACACACTGACCTCACACTGCCACACACACACACACACACACTGACCTCACACTGCCGCACACACACACACACACTGACCTCACACTGCCACACACACACACACTGACCTCACACTGCCACACACACACACACTGACCTCACACTGCCACACACACACACACACACTGACCTCACACTGCCACACACACACACACACACTGACCTCACACTGCCAACACACACACACACTGACCTCACACTGCCACACACACACACACACACAGACCTCACACTGCCAACACGCACACACACTGACCTCACACTGCCACACACACACACACACTGACCTCACACTGCCACACACACACACACTGACCTCACACTGCCACACACACACACACACTGACCTCACACTGCCACACACACACACACTGAACACACACTGCCACACACACACACACACACTGACCTCACACTGCCACACACACACACACACTGACCTCACACTGCCACACACACACACACACACACACTGACCTCACACTGCCACACACACACACACTGACCTCACACTGCCACACACACACACACACTGACCTCACACTGCCACACACACACACTGACCTCACACTGCCACACACACACACACACTGACCTCACACTGCCACACACACACACACTGACCTCACACTGCCACACACACACACACACTGACCTCACACTGCACACACACACTGACCTCACACTGCCACACACACACTGACCTCACACTGCCACACACACACACACACACGCTGACCTCACACTGCCACACACACACACACTGACCTCACACTGCCACACACACACACACACACACACACCTCACACTGCCACACACACACACACACACACACTGACCTCACACTGCCACACACACACACACACTGACCTCACACTGCCACACACACACACACTGACCTCACACTGCCACACACACACACACACACACTGACCTCACACTGCCACACACACACACACACTGACCTCACACTGCCACACACACACACACACACTGACCTCACACTGCCGCACACACACACACACACTGACCTCACACTGCCACACACACACACACACTGACCTCACACTGCCACACACACACACACACTGACCTCACACTGCCACACACACACACACTGACCTCACACTGCCACACACACACACACACTGACCTCACACTGCCACACACACACACACACACTGACCTCACACTGCCACACACACACACACACACTGACCTCACACTGCCACACACACACACACTGACCTCACACTGCCACACACACACACACACACTGACCTCACACTGCCACACACACACACACTGACCTCACACTGCAACACACACACACACTGACCTCACACTGCCAAACACACACACTGACCTCACACTGCCACACACACACACACACTGACCTCACACTGCCACACACACACACACACTGACCTCACACTGCCACACACACACTGACCTCACACTGCCACACACACACACACACACACACAAACACACACACACACACTGACCTCACACTGCCACACACACACACACACATGACCTCACACTGCCACACACACACACACACAGACCACACACACCCCCTCATACTGCCACACACACACACACGCTGACCTCACACTGAAACACACATACACACTGACCTCACACTGCCACACACACACACACACTGACCTCACACTGCCACACACACACACACACACACACACACTGACCTCACACTGCCACACACACACACACACTGACCTCACACTGCCAACACACACACACACTGACCTCACACTGCCACACACACACACACTGACCTCACACTGCCACACACACACACACACTGACCTCACACTGCCACACACACACACTGACCTCACACTGCCACACACACACACACACACACTGACCTCACACTGCGCTCACACACACACACACTGACCTCACACTGCCACACACACACACACTGACCTCACACTGCCACACACACACACACTGACCTCACAAAGCCACACACACACACACTGACATCACACTGCCACACACACACACACACACTGACCTCACACTGCCAAAAACACACCCACACATACACACACGCTGACCTCACATGGCCACACACACACACACTGACCTCACACTGCCACACACTCACACTGACCTCACACTGCCACACACACACACACTGACCTCACACTGCCACACACAAACACACTGACCTCACACTGCCACACACACACACACACACTGACCTCACACTGCCACACACACACACACTGACCTCACACTGCCACACACACACACACACACACACTGACCTCACACTGCCACACACACACACACACTGACCTCACACTGCCACACACACACACACACATTGACCTCACACTGCCACACACACACACACTGACCTCACACTGCCACTCACACACACACACAGACCTCACACTGCCACACACACACACACTGACCTCACACTGCCACACACACACACACACACTGACCTCACACTGCCACACACACACACACTGACCTCACACTGCCACACACACACACACACTCACACCACACACTGCCACACACACACACACACACACTGACCTCACACTGCCACACACACACTGACCTCACACTGCCACACACACACACACACTGACCTCACACTGCCACACACACACACACTGACCTCACACTGCCACACACACACACACTGACCTCACACTGCCACACACACACACACACACACACTGACCTCACACTGCCACACACACACACACACTGACCTCACACTGCCACACACACACACACACTGACCTCACACTGCCACACACACACACACACACTGACCTCACACTGCCACACACACACACACACTGACCTCACACTGCCACACACACACACACACACTGACACACACTCCCACACACACACACACACACTGACCTCACACTGCCACACACACACACACACTGACCTCACACTGCCACACACACACACACACACTGACCTCACACTGCACACACACACACACTGACTGAACTCACACCTCACACTGCCACACACACACACACACTGACCTCACACTGCCACACACACACACACTGACCTCACACTGCCACACACACACACACACCACTGACCCACACACTGCACACACACACACACACTGACCTCACACTGCCACACACACACACACTGACCTCACACTGCCACACACACACACACAGACCTCACACTGCCACACACACACACACACACTGACCTCACACTGCCAAACACACACACACTGACCTCACACTGCCACACACACACACACACTGAACTCTCACTGCCACAAACAGTAACACTGACCTCACACTGCCACACACACACATGACCTCACCCTGCCACACACACACACACACACACACTGACCTCACACTGCCACACACACACACACACTGACCTCACACTGCCACACACACACACACACTGACCTCACACTGCCACACACACAGACACACTGACCTCACACTGCCACACACACACACACTGACCTCACACTGCCACACACAAAGACACACACTGACATCACACTGCCACACACACACAGACACAAACACTGACCTCACACTGCCACACACACACACACACACACACACACTGACCTCACACTGCCACACACACACACACACTGACCTCACACTGCCACACACACACACACTGACCTCACACTGCCACACACACACACACTGACCTCACACTGCCACACACACACACACACTGACCTCACACTGCCACACACACACTGACCTCACACTGCCACACACACACACACACACAATGACCTCACACTGCCACACACACAAAAACACTGACCTCACACTGCCACACACACACACACTGACCTCACACTGCCACACACACACACACACTGACCTCACACTGCCTTACACACACACACACACACAGACCTCACACTGCCAGACACACACAAACACACACACTGACCTCGAACTACATCACACACACACACACACTGACCTCACACTGCCACACACACACACACACTGACCTCACATTACCACACACACACACACTGACCTCAGACTGCCACACACACACACACTGACCTCACACTGCCACACACACACACACACCTCACACTGCCACACACACACACACTGACCTCACACTGCCACACACACACACACACTGACCTCACACTGCCACACACACACACACACACTGACCTCACACTGCCACACACACACACACACTGACCTCACACTGACACACACACACACACACTGACCTCACACTGCCACACACACACACACTGACCTCACACTGCCACACACACACACACACTGACCTCACACTGCCACACACACACTGACCTCACACTGCCACACACACACACACACACTGACCTCACACTGCCACACACACACACACACTGACCTCACACTGCCACACACACACACACACTGACCTCACACTGCCACACACACACACACACTGACCTCACACTGCCACACACACACACTGACCTCACACTGCCACACACACACACACACTGACCTCACACTGCCACACACACACACACTGACCTCACACTGCCACACACACACACACACCTCACACTGCCCACACACACACACACACACACACTGACCTCACACTGCCACACACACACACACTGACCTCACACTGCCACACACACACACACACTGACCTCACACTGCCACACACACACACACACACACTGACCTCACACTGCCACACACACACACACACTGACCTCACACTGCCACACACACACACACACACTGACCTCACACTGCCACACACACACACACACACGCTGACCTCACACTGCCACACACACACACACACTGACCTCACACTGCCACACACACACACACTGACCTCACACTGCCACACACACACACTGACCTCACACTGCCACACACACACACACTGACCTCACACTGCCACACACACACACACACTGACCTCACACAGCCACACACACACACACACACTGACCTCACACTGCCACACACACACACACTGACCTCACACTGCCACACACACACACACACTGACCTCACACTGCCACACGCACACACATAGATCTCACACTGCTCC